>NC_066338.1:1182058-1235226 GCF_022539315.1 Serinus canaria
CCAGTGTCTTTCAATGATGCTCAGTGAAAAGACAAGAGGCAGTGGGCACACACTGAAATACAGGAGATTGCCTCTGAACATCACAAAATTATTTTTTACTGTGATGGTGACTGAACCATGACACAGAGTGTCCAGAAAGATGGTGGAGTCTGGATCATTGAAGACATTAAAAGTAGGCCCAGATATAATCCTGGGCAACAGGCTCTAGGTATCCTGGTTGAAGCAGAGGGATTGGACTTGGTGAGCCCCACAGACCCCTTGCACCCTCATTCATTCTGTGCTAGTGAATTCTCTTAGAGATGCATTTCAATGACTGGCATGACAAAGCTCTGTGCAGAGCCAGATCCAAATGGACATGGGATTTAAGTTCCTGAAGTAGTGTTTAAGAAGAATGTAAACCTCCGGGATAACTGTCTCTTCCATAACTGAATCCCTTTCATGGGAAAATTCCCCAGCTAGAGAAAGATATGCTGGGATGCATGCTTAAGACTGACACTGGCTGAGCAAATTTCTCCCTATGAGTGTCTAAGACCAGTTAGGATCTTTACCAAAAGTGTTGTCAAGGTAGTCACAGAAGGCATATTGTTAAGAAATGACAATTTTCATCAGAATGGAAAATATTGGTCCACCAAATGTATTACTGTATGGGAATTATCTACTTGGATTCCAAATGAAAATAAAGAGTTGGTCTTTATGAAACTATTTAATTGCAATATTTATAAGGGAAGAAAAAGACCTATGTCCTTAACTTTCTTAACTCTAACAAAGATTTCAAAAATGCCTTGTAAAAAGCAGATCTTAATTATCGGTCTGTGAAACAATTTTAGTTGGGGAAAAAAGTTCTAAAATTGTGTAGAGAGTTGCACAGAAGCCAAGAAAATAGGAAAGAAACAAAAACAGAGAAAAAGAGTCATCTTGAGTCGGCTAGCTAGTTCTAGAAGTAGTCTGCTAGAAAAAGGAAACCCCAGTTGAATTTCAAATGTGTTCATGCACTTGATTCAGTAACTGGTCAATGTAAAAACCAATCGTTTTGTACAACTACCCCAAGCAACAAAAACTCCAACAGGTTGACACCACCATCATGCCTGTCCCAGACGTATTTAAAAGAGAAATGATGATTTTCTTGAAAATCTATTTGCGTAAAAGTTGCAAGACATTGGAGGGATTCTCCACATTCTCATTCCTCCATGTGGCTTGAAAGTATATTTGATAAAATATGCAAGAAGGCATGTGATTTACAAGGTAGAGTAAAATGGGAGACCTGGGAATTGATCTCTTTTGGATAATAAACTTCATATCCACTCTCTGTGAAGTTTCTAAAACAAATGATGGAGCTGAGACATGAATCTGCCACTACAAGTGTTAAGCAAACAGAGACACTCCCCTTCACGTGCCCCCCCCCCTTCCACACACACCTAGGCATGCACAGAGATCAGCATAGCAGATTGTGAAGAACTTGGAAAAGACTGAAATGCTAAATGCCTCTCTTTGTGGGCAAAAGAGCTGGTACACTATTTCAAATATCTGCTATAAAAATTCTGTTTAATATCTACCTCACATTTAAAACACAGCTTTTCATTGAATTCTGTTTGCAGAATAGTTTCCTTTCATTTGTTCCTTTCAAATTACTTTGTTCTATGTCTGGGAATATTTTCTTCTAAAAATAGAAAAAATTAGATGATGTCTTTTCAGAAGAAAACATTGGTTATACAATTTTAAACCATCATGGTATGGAAGAATTTATTGGTCCCTGACTAAGGTGGAATAAGTATTTTGATCTTAGATCATTTACAGTGAAATACTTGACATTTTTAAGATGCTTTCAGTCAATTTGGATCCTCATTGCTTATTCATTGTAAACAGTAATTTTTCAGTGCATGGAAAGTGTGTGTGGTACATCTACATTAGTTCACACACCAATTCTGACTAATGGCCAGGCTGAACTGCAGTAAATAATGTCCTGAAGGATATTTTGCCGCCTTCTTTGGCACTTCATGAAATCCTCATGATTGGGATGAAGCCTTGAAAGACAGAGATTTTCTCTCCAAGAGTGTCCCATGTTGAAACCCATCCCATGTGTTTGATGTTGTAGTTCTTATCTCTTTTAAAATTTGATATCTTTTGCATAGTTTTCATTAACCTTTCTGTTACAGTAGTGAAAATGATAGAGAAATGCAATTTTGTACACCTTTGGATTTACGCCAAGAGCTGAGAGAAAATTTGCTCCTATACTTCCATCTGAGTTTCTTCTATATTCAAGCTTTATCTACCATCAAGGGAGGCATTCGTTGCTGTTCAAAGCCCCATCCAAGCTGACCTTGAATATGTTCAGGGATGCGACTAGCACAACTTCTCTGGGCAACCTGTTCCAGCCTTCCAGCACCCCAACAGCAAAAAAATTTTCATCTAATCTAGATCAGAAATACTAAATCTATCTATCTTTCATCTAATCTAGATCAGAAATACTAAATCTAGGCATATCAGCTTTGAGGAAAGGTTTGAAATTCTTTTGATTTGAAACACATTTGATATGAATACTAACTTACAGAGGACTGAAAGATGTTAATGGCCATTTGAGATTGACATTTTTGAAAAAGTGCATGGAATTGAAAATTAGAACGGGTAACATTAAAAACTTCTTGCCATTTTCTTTTTCCTCTGCTCTTCAAAAGTGCATCTGTCAGATACCTGTGCTTCATGCAAATCTCTCCTATACTCTCTGACCAAAGCTTTTCTTTCAGACTAAATTGTGGTTTAGGTAGCACACTAGTACTAGTGAAGGTTTTTCTGGGCATGGGGGGATCTGTGTGCACAAGAGGTTTTATCCAAACTGGAAAATTCATGCCAGCTGCGTTCTGTTCATCACTCTTACTGCATCAGGCCTGAAGATTCTGTGAAAAGTATCCTGTGGACCTTGAACACAGCTCATGTGAAACAGATGAGAGGTGATGGAGAAGTTGAGGGAGAGAATAAAGAGCGTATGGCCCAGTACAGGCACCAGAAAGGACGTTTTCATGTGGTCCACAGACCGAACAATTGTTTAGCACCATTTGAAGGCTGTGTTTGACCAACAGGGCTGAAGCAGGTCTTCAAAATATCCCGTAGATCAAAATCCATTGAAGCAAATGACCCTGGCCAGTCACCTTGCCTCTGATAATCCACCCTCCATACCAGCTCATCAGGCCTAACAATGCTGCTGCAAAAGTATTGTGAAAAAGGTAGGCCCATTTTCACAGAGGCAGGGGAAAATCCCCTTGGATGATGATTCCAAGGGATAACTGGATGGAGCAAGTTAGGTACCCTTAGCTCCTGTGCAATATCGAAGTTGGTGAGTTCACCATCTCTAAGCATCACTTTAGAAAATAAATGTTTGATCCACAAAACGATATTTCCTATGTCCTGTCTACCTGCTTCATTTCAGCAAAGCGTTCATGATCATATGCTTCTTTAAACTGTGATAATTCTTTATTTTTTTCTAAATCAGACACTGTCTATTCCTAAGATTCAGATGTCCATGGGGAGGGGTGTTCACTGTTAAAAGATATCCTTCTTGTTATCTTTTTATTCAATTCCTGACATGGAACATCAGTCTGAGAGCTGAAAGAAACCCCTTCATTTGCTGTTTGCCAAGTATCATCAATGTGATACAAATTCTACTTGATAAATCACACCCTTACATTGCCATATAATACTACTAGTAATGCCTTCACATCCTTTTCTTCATCATTAAGGATTTTGGCGAGGTGAATGATTGGAACATAAGCAAGGGCATTTGTTCAAGATGCTCCAGAAAGAGCTGCGGTCTGTTGTCTACTTTGCTGCCTATGTTAGCAGGAAATTGCAAATAAAAAGAAAGATAACTAGGAAGAGTGTTACTTTTAGTCTAAATTTGGAAATGATGTTTGGAATAGCCTGTTAAATGACAAGGTGCTCTTTTAAAATATGGCATCTTAAGGGAAAAAGTCAGTTTAAAAAGGTTTTGAGACAGTTGCTACTGGAAAAAAAAAAACAAATAAAATTGAGGTATCTAAGGTCTTTAGCCATACCACTTGGAAGACTGATTCAAAACACAGTTTCTTCATATAGGAAGAACAGAGGACCATAGAAACAACCCATTTCAAAATGGAGTTCTTTATATTTAGAGGTTGGGATTTACTGGACATAATTTCTTGTCAAGTCAAGGGACTGCAGTTAGCTCTCCAATAATTTCCTTCCCTGAAATTCATCTGCATTTGCTCCTTTCTCCAGCGTTCCCATTTCTTAGTGATGGTATACTCCATCTGTGCATTCGAATATTCAACTGGAGTGTGTGTCTGATATTTTCTAGTTCAAATTGGCTGGAACGCAATGGATAGTTCCAGATGGTCGTATGGAGTAGTCTTATTTTGACAAGTTTTCTTTCAACAATGTTTAAGCAGCAGTAGGAAATAGGAAGTACAGCTTGCAGCAGGGAAAGACACTTCTGCTTGCTCAATTTTCCTGTAGTCAAATAGTTGCCTAAAGGCTTTTCACAGTACTACTACTGTCCTGTAGGAATACTTGATCTAATCATACCTTTGATAAAATTACTAATGGGCTCCTTTTGCGACAACAGGTCTACCCCGTGCCCTCCAGAAGCCAAGTCCCGCCGGCACAAAAGGTCTAACCCGTGCTTCCCAGAGGTGAAATCCCACTGGGACAACAGGTCTACCCCATGCTTCCCAGAAGCTAAGTCCTGCCGGGACAACAGGTCTACCCCGTGCCCTCCAGAGGCTAAGTCCCACTGGGAGAACAGGTCTACCCCATGACCTCCAGAGGCTAAGTCCCGCCGGGACAACAGGTCTACCCCGTCCATCCCAGAAGCTAAGTCCGGCCAGGACAACAGGTCTACCCCGAGCCCTCCAGAGGCTAAGACCCGCCTGGACAACAGGTCTACTCCGTGCTTCCCAGAGGCTAAGTATGGCGGGGACAACAGGTCTTCCCCGTCGCCTCCAGAGCTAAAGTCCCGCCTCGACAACCTGTGTACCTCGTGGACTCCAGAAGCTAAGAGCCGCCTGGACAACGGGGTAGACCTGGTGTCCGCCACGGCAGCAGGGGTAGACCTGGTATCCGCCGCGGAAGAAGGGGTGGACCTGGTGTCCGCCGCAGCAAACAGGGCAGACGTGGTATCCGTCGCGGCAAAAAAGGTAGACCTGGTGTCCGCCACATAAGATGGGGTAGACGTTTCCACAGCGGCAGCCGGGGTAGACCTCGTGTCTGCCACGGCAAACGGGGTAGACCTGGTGTCTGCCGTGGAAGATGGGGTAGACCTGGTGTCTGCCGTGGAAGACGGGGTAAACCTGGTGTCCACGCAGCAAACGGGGCAGACCTGGTGTCCGCCGCGGCAAACGGGGTAGAATTGGTTTCCGCCGCGGAAGGCGAGGTAAACCTGCTGTACTCCGCGGTGGTCGAGGTAGACCTGGTGTCCGCCGCGGCGGCCGGGGTAGACCTCGTATCTGCCGCGGAAACCGGGTAGACCCGGTATCCGCCGCGCAAAACCGGGTAGGCCTAGGGACCGCCGCAGCAGCCGGGGTAGACCTGGTGTCCGCCGCGGCAGCAGGGGTAGACTTGGTGTCCGCTACGGAAGACGGGGTAGACATGGTGTCCGCCGCGGAAGACGGGACACACCTGGTGTCTGCCGCGGCAGATAAGGCGGACCTGGTGTCCGCCGCGATGGCTGAGGTAGACCTCATGTGCGCTGTGACAAACGGGGTAGACCTGGTATCTGCCGCATAAGACAGGGTAGACCTTTCCGCCACAGTAGACGGGGTAGACCTGGTGTCCGTGGCAGCAAATGCAGTAGACCTGGTGTCCGCCGCGGTGGCTGGGGTAAGCCTCATGTCCGCTGCGGCAAACGGGGTAGACCTGGTATCCGCCGCAGCAAACGGGGTAGAGCTGGTGTACACTGCGGCAGCCGCCGTTAAACTGGTGACCGCCGCGGCAGCTGGGGTAGACCTGGTGTCAGCCGCAACAAACGGGGTAGACCTGGTGTCCGCCGGGGCAAACGGGGCAGACGTGGTATCCGTCGCGGCAAATGGGGTAGACCTGGTGTCCACTGCAGCAGCCGAGGTAGACCTGGTGTCCGCCATGAAAGACGGGGTAGACCTGGTGTCCGCCGTGGAAGACGGGATAGACCTGGTGTCCAATATGGCAAACGGGGTAGACCTGGTGTCCACTGCAGCAGCAGGGTTCGACCTTGTTTCCGCCGTGAAAGACGGGGTAGACCGGGTGTCTGCCGTGGCAAACGGAGTAGACCTGTTGTCCGCCGCGGCGGCCAGGGTACACCTTGTGTACGCCGCGAAAGCCGGGATAGACCTGGTGTCTGCCACTGCAAATGGGGTAGACCTGGTGTTGGCCGCAGAAGGCAGGGTAGACCTCGTGTCCGCCGCGGCAAACGGAATAGACGTGGACTCCGCCGCGGCAAACAGGGTAGACCTTGTGTCAGCCGCGGCAGCAGGCGTAGACCTGGTGTCCGCCGTGGTAAACGTGGTAGACCTGGTGTCGGCTGCATAAGACGGGGTAGACCATTCCACCATGGCAGCTGAGGTGGACCTGGTGTCCGTGGTGGCAAACGCAGTGGACCTGGTGTCCGCCGCGGCGGCCGGGGTAGACCTGGTGTCCGCCGCGGAAGATGGGGTAGACCTGCTGTCTGCCACAGCACACAGGGTAGACCTGGTGTCAGCCGCAGCGGCCGCCGTACACCTGGTGTCCACCCCGGCGTCCAGGGTAGACCTGGTGTCCGCCACGGAAGACGGGATAGACCTGCTGTCCGCCACAGCACACAGGGTAGACCTGGTGTCAGCCGCAGCGGCCGCCGTACACCTGGTGTCCACCCCGGCGTCCAGGGTAGACCTGGTGTCCGCCACGGAAGACGGGATAGACCTGGTATCCGCCGCGGAAGACAGGGTAGACCGGGTCTCTGCCGCAGAAGACTGGGTAGACCTGGTGTCCGCCCGGTGGACAACGGGGTAGACCTGGTATCCGCCGCGGCGGCTGGGGTAGACCTCGTGTCTGCCGCGGAAAACGAGGTAGACCTGGTGTATGCCGCGGAAGACGGGGTAGACCTGGTGTCTGCCGCGGAATACGGTGTAGACCTGGTTTCCACTGGGGAAGATGGGGTAGACCTGGTGTGTGCCGCGGAAGGCCGGGTAGACCTGGTGTCCGACGCGGCGGCCGGGGTAGACCTGGTGTTTGCCGTGGAAGACGGGGCGGACCTGGTGTCGCCCGCGGCAGCCGGGGTAGACCTGGTGTGTGCCGCGGAAGTCGGGGTAGACCTGGTGTACGCTGCGGAATCCAGGGCAGACCTGGTGTCCGCCGCAGAAGACAGGGTAGACCTGGTGTCCACCGCGGAAGACGGGGTAGACCTGGTGTACGCCGTGGAAGACTGTCTAGACCTGGTGTCCTTCGTGGACGACGCGGTAGACTTGGTGTCTTCCGCGACGGCCGGGTTAGAACTGGTTTCCACTGCGGATGACGGGGTACACCTCTTGGCAGCCAAGGAAGACAGGGTAGACCTGGTTTCTGCCTTAGGAAACGGGGCGGACCTGGTGTCCGCTGCGGAGGCCGGGATATACCCGGTGTCCACCGTGGACAATGGGGTATGCCTCATGTCCGCTGAGGCAGCCGGGGCAGACCTGGTGTTAGCCGCGGAAGACCGGGTAAACCTGGTATCCGCCGCGAGGCCGGGGTTGACCTGGTGTCTGCCGCGGAAGACCGGGCAGACCTGTTGTCTGCCGCGGAAGACAGGATAGACCTGGTGTCCGCCGCGAAAGACGGGGTATGCCTCGTGTCCGCTGAGGCGGCCAGGGTAGACCTGGTGTCTTCTGCGGAAGACCGGGTAGACGTGTTGTCCGCCACGGCGCCTGGGGTAAACCTGGTTTCTGCCGCGGAGGACGGGTAGATCTGGTGTCTGCCGTGGCGGCCGGGGTAGACCTGGTGTCCACCGCAAATGACGGGGTATGCCTCGTGTCCGCCGAGGCGGCCAGGGTAGACCTGGTGTCCGCCGCGGAAGACGGGGTAGACCTGGTGTCTGCCGCGGACAACGGGGAAGACCTGGTGTTTGCAGCAGAAGACGGGGTAGACCTGGTGTCCCCCGTGGCGGCCGGGGTAGATCTGGTGTACGCCGCAGAACACGGGGCAGACCTTGTGTCTGCTGCGGTCGACAGGATAAACCTGGGGTCCGCCACGGAAGACGGGGTAGACCTGGTCTCCGCCGCGGAAGACGGGAAAGGCATAGTGTATGCTGCGTAGGACGGGGTAGACCTGGTGTCCACCGTGGACTACAGGGTAGACCTGTCGTCCGCCGCGGCATACGGGGTAGAACTGGTGTCTGCCGTAAAAGACAGGGTAGACCTCGTGTCCACCGCGGAAGACAGGGTAGACTTGGTTTCCGCCGTGAAAGACGGGATAGACCTGGTGTCCGCCGAGGAGCAGGGTAGACCTGGTGTCCGCCGCGGAGCCGGGTAGACCTGGTGTCCGCCTGAGGCAGCCGGGGTAGACCTGGTGTCCTGCCGCGGAGCCGGGTAGACCTGGTGTCCGCCGCGGAGGCCGGGGTAGACCTGGTGTCCGCCGCGAAGCCGGGTAGACCTGTTGTCCGCCGGGGACACGGGTAGACCTGGTGTCCGCCGGAGAGCCGGGGTAGACCTGGTGTCCGCCGAGGTGGCCGGGTAGACCTGGTGTCCGCGCGGAAGACCGGGTAGACCTGTTGTCCGCCAGGCGCCGGGGTAAACCTGGTTTCTGCCGCGGAGGACTGGGTAGACCTGGTGTCTGCCGTGGAAGACGGGGTACACCTGGTGTCCGCCGCAAATGACAGGGTATGCCTCGTGTCCGCCGATGCGGCCGGTATAGACCTGGTGTCCGCCGCGGAAGACGGGGTAGACCTGGTGTCCGCCGCGGACAACGGGTAGACCTGTGTTTCCGCCGGAAGACGGGGTAGACCTGGTGTCCGCCCGTGGCGCCGGGTAGACCTGGTGTCCGCCGCGGACACGGGTAGACCTTGTGTCCGCCGCGGTCGCGGGTAGACCTGGTGTCCGCCCGGACGCCGGGTAGACCTGTCTCCGCCGCGGAAGACGGGTAGACCTGGTGTCCGCGCGAGGACGGGGTAGACCTGGTGTCCGCCGCGGACAGCCGGGTAGACCTGGTGTCCGCCGCGAGCACGGGTAGACCTGGTGTCCTGCCGCGGAAGACGGGGTAGACCTGGTGTCCCCCGTGGCAGCCAGGGTAGACCTGGTTTCCGCCGCGAAAGACGGGTAGACCTGTGTCCGCCGCGGAAGACGGGGTAGACCTGGTGTCCGCCGCGGAACACGGGTAGACCTGTGTCCGCCGCGGAGCCGGGTAGACCTGGTGTCCGCCGCGGAGCCGGGGTAGACCTGGTGTCCGCCGCGAGGACCGGGTAGACCTGTGTCCGCCGGAAGACCGGGTAGACCTGGTGTCCGCCGCGGAAGCCGGGGTAGACCTGGTGTCCGCCGCGAAGACGGGGTAGACCTGTGTGTCCGCCGGGCAGCCGGGTAGACCTGGTGTCCGCGCGGAAGACGGGTAGACCTGGTGTCCGCCCGGAGCCGGGGTAGACCTGGTGTCCGCCGCGGAGACGGGTAGACCTGGTGTCCGCCGCGGACCGGGGTAGACCTGTGTCCGCCGCAGAAGACGGGTAGACCTGGTGTCCGCCGATCGAGCGGTAGACCTGGTGTCCGCCGCGGAAGACGGGGTAGACCTGGTGTCCGCCGCGGACAACGGGTAGACCTGGTGTCGCCGCGGAAGACGGGGTAGACCTGGTGTCCGCCCGGGACGCCGGGTAGACCTGGTGTCCGCCGTGGACACGGGGTAGACCTGTGTCTCCGCGGCGACGGGTAGACCTGGTGTCCGCCGCGGAGACTGGGTAGACCTGGTGTCCGCCGCGGAAGACGGGTAGACCTGGTGTCCGCCGGGGCAGACGGGTAGACCTGGTGTCCGCCGCGGAAGACGGGTAGACCTGTGTCCGCCGCGGAAGACGGGGTAGACCTGGTGTCCGCCGCGGAAACGGGGTAGACCTGGTGTCCGCCGCGGACACGGGTAGACCTGGTGTCCGCCGTGGCAGCCGGGGTAGACCTGGTGTCGGCTGCGGAAGACGGTGTAGACCTGGTGTCCAACGACGAAGACGGGGTAGACCTGGTGCCCGCCGCGGAAGACGGGGTAGACCTGGTGTCTGTCGTGGACTATGGGGTAGACCTGGTGTCCGCCGTGGAAGACGGTGTAGACCTGGTGTCGAACGACGAAGACGGGGTAGACCTGGTGCCCGCCGCGGAAGACGGGGTAGACCTGGTGTCTTCCGCGGAACACAGGGTATACCTGGCATCCGCCGCGGCAGACACGGGGTAGACCTGGTGTCCGCATCGAAACCTGTAGACCTGTTCCACCGCGGAATACGGGGTAGACCTGGTGTCCGCGCGGCAACAGGGTAGACCTGGTGTCCGCCGCGGAAGACGGGGTAGACCTGGTGTCCGCCGCGGAGACGGGGTAGACCTGGTGTCACGCGGAGACAGGGTAGACCTGGTGTCCTCCGAACACGGGGTAGACCTGGTGCCTGCGGATGACAGGGTAGACCTGGTGTCCTCCATGTAAGATGGTATAACCTGGTGTCTGCCGCAGCAGACTGGGTAGACCTGGAGTCCGCCGCAGAAGACAGCGTAGACCTGTGGTCTGCCGCGGTGGCCGCGGTAGACCTGGCGTCCGCTGCGGAAAACCGGGTAGACCTTTTGTCCGCCACGAAAGACGGGGAATGCCTCGTGTCCGCTGAGGCGGCCGGGGTAGACCTGGTGTCCTCCGCAAATGACGGGGAAGACCTGGTGTCCGCCATGGAAAAGTGGGTAGACCTGGTGTCCTCCACAGAAGACGGGATAGACATGGTGTCCTCCGCAGAAGACGGGATAGACCTGGTGTCCGCCGTAGAACACGGGGTAGACCCGGTGTCCGCTGCGGCGGCGGTGGTAGACCTGGTGTCTGCGGTGGAAGACCGGGTAGACGTGTTGTCCGCCGCGTCGGCAGGGTATACCTGTTGTCCACTGCAGAACACAGGGTTGACCTGGTGTCTGCCGCGGCGGCCGGAGTAGACCTGGTGTCCGCCGCAAAAGACGGCGTATACCTCGTGTCCGCTGAGGTGGCCGGGGTAGAACTGCTGTCCGCCGCGGCGGCCGGGGTAGACCTGGTGTCCGCCGCGAGACGGGTAGACCTGTGTCCGCGGTGGCCGGGTAGACCTGTGTCCGCGCGGAGACGGGTAGACCTGGTGTCCGCCGCGGACGGGGTAGACCTGGTGTCCGCCGCGGGAGCGGGGTAGACCTGGTGTCCTCCGCGAAGCCGGGGTAGACCTGGTGTCCGCCGCGGACGCCGGGGTAGACCTGGTGTCTGCGCGGAAGACGGGGTAGACCTGGTGTCCGCCGCGAAGAGCGGGGTAGACCTGGTGTCCGCCGGGAAGACGGGGTAGACCTGGTGTCGCCGGAAGCCGGGTAGACCTGGTGTCCGCCGCGGAGACGGGGTAGACCTGGTGTCCGCCGCGGAGACGGGGTAGACCTGTTGTCCGCCGGGAGCCGGGTAGACCTGGTGTCGCCCGGAGACGGGGTAGACCTGGTGTCCGCCGCGGTGGCCGGGGTAGACCTGGTGTCCGCCGCGAGAGCGGTAGACCTCGTGTCCGCCGCGGAAGACGGGTAGACCTGGTGTCCGCCGGAAAAGACGGGGTAGACCTGGTGTCCGCCGGAGAGCCGGGTAGACCTGGTGTCCGCCGCGGCGGCCGGGGTAGACCTGGTGTCCGCCGCGGAGGCCGGGGTAGACCTGGTGTCCGCCGCGGAAGCCGGGTAGACCTGGTGTCCGCCGCGGAGACGGGGTAGACCTGGTGTCCCGCGGAAGACGGGGTAGACCTGGTGTCCGCCGCGGTGAGCCGGGTAGACCTGGTGTCCGCCGTGGACGACGGGGTAGACCTGGTGTCCGCCGCGGCACACGGGGTAGACCTGGTGTCCGCCGCGGAAGACGGGGTAGACCTGGTGTCCGCTGCGGAGACGGGGTAGACCTGGTGTCCGCCGCGAAGACGGGTAGACCTAGTGTCCGTCGAGTAAGACAGGGTAAACCTGGTGTCCGCCGCGGAAGACGGGGTAGACCTGGTGTCCGCCGGACGACGGGTAGACCTGGTGTCCGCCGCGGCAGCCGGGGTAGACCTGGTGTCCGCCGCGGACACGGGTAGACCTGTTGCCGCCGGAAGACGGGTAGACCTGGTCCGCCGGCGACGGGTAGACCTGGTGTCCGCGCGGAAGACGGGGTAGACCTGGTGTCCGCCGCGGCGCCGGGGTAGACCTGGTGTCCGCCGGGAGACGGGGTAGACCTGGTGTCCGCCGCGGAGCCGGGGTAGACCTGGTGTCCGCCGGAAGACGGGTAGACCTGGTGTCCGCTGAGGAGCCGGGTAGACCTGGTGTCCGCCGGAAGACGGGGTAGACCTGGTGTCCGCCGCGGCGGCCGGGGTAGACCTGGTGTCCGCCGCGGACGACCGGGTAGACCTGGTGTCCGCCGCGGACAGCGGGTAGACCTGGTGTCCGCCGCGGAAGCCGGGGTAGACCTGGTGTCCGCCGAGGAAGACGGGGTAGACCTGGTGTCTGCCGTGGAAGACCGGGTTGACCTGGTGTCCGCCGGACGACGGGGTAGACCTGTTGTCCGCCGCGGACGCCGGGGTAGACCTGGTGTCCGCCGCAGAGCCGGGGTAGACCTGGTGTCCGCCGTGGACGCCGGGGTAGACCTGGTGTCCGCGCGGAGACGGGGTAGACCTGGTGTCCGCGCGGAGACCGGGTAGACCTGGTGTCCGCCGCGGAAGCCGGGTAGACCTGTGTCCGCCGCGGAAGCCGGGGTAGACCTGGTGTCTGCCGCGGAAGCCGGGGTAGACCTGGTGTCCGCCGCGGCAGCCGGGGTAGACCTGGTGTCTGCCGCGGAGAGCCGGGTAGACCTGTGTCCTGCCGGGGACAGCGGGGTAGACCTGGTGTCTCGCCGTGGCGCCGGGGTAGACCTGGTGTCCTGCCCGGAAGACGGGGTAGAGCTGTTGTCTGCCACGGAAGACGGTGTAGACCTGGTGTCCGCCGTGGAAGATGGGGATGACCTGGTGTCTGCCGTGGACAATGGGGTAGACCTGTTTTCCACCGCAGAAGACGGGATAGACCTGGTGTTTGCCGCGGACGACGGGTTAGACCTGGTGTTTGCCGCGGATGACGGGGTAGGCTTGGTGTCCACCGCTGAAGACAGCATAGACCTGGTGTCTGCCGCCAACGACGGTTTAGACCTGTGTCCGCCGCGGAAGACAGGGTAGACCTGGTGTCCTATGCATCAAACACTGTAGACGTAGTTTCCACCTCGGAATATGGGATAAATCTGTTGTGCGTCGCGGCCAACAGGGTAGACATGGTGTCCACCGCAGAAGACGGGGTAGACTTGGTTCCCGCCGCGGTAGACGGGTAGACATTGTGTCCACGCGGAAGACAGGGTAGACCTGGTGTCCCCAGAACAAACAGGGTAGATCTGCTGTGCCTGCAGATGACTAGTTAGACCTGGTGTCCACCGTGGAAGACGGGATAGACCTGGTGTCCGCCGCGTCAAATGTGGTTTACTTGGTGTCCGCCGCGGAAGACGTGGTAGATCTGTTGTGCGGCGCGGCAAGGGGAGTAGACCTGGTCTCCACCGTGATAGAAGGGTAGACCTTGTGTCCGTCGCGGAAGACGGCGTAGACCTGGTGTGTTACTTCTTTTTCTGGGGTTCCAGGATGAGGGAAGAGACGAGACAGTAGACTCCATGCATCAGAAGGCTTGATTTATTATTATATGATATATAAGATATAAAAACTATACTAAATAATAGAGAGAAAGATTTCACTACCAAGGCTAAGCTAAGAATAGAAAAGGAATGTAATCTCCCAGACCGAGATGGCCGGACAGGTTCTGTGATAGGCCCCTAACCGGAAACCGTCCAACGGGGCCAATCACAGACCTTCCCGTCGCATTCCACAGCAGCAGATAAGAATTGTTTACAGTTTGTTCCTGAGGCCTCTCAGCTCCCAGGAGAGGAAAAATCCTAAGTAAAGGATTTTTCACAAACCACGTCGGTGACACTGGTGTCCCCAGAACAAACGGGGTAGATCTGGTGTGCGTGACAAAAGACCGATTAGACCTGGTGTCCGCCGCGGAAGACGGGCTAGACCTGGTGTCCACCACGGTGGTCGCAGTAGACCTGTGTCCGCCGCGGAACACAGGGTAGATTTGGTGTCCCCGGCGGATGACGGGGTAGACCTGGTGTCTGCCGCAACAAAGTGGTTGACCTGTGGTCTGACGTGGATGAAAGGGGTAGACCTGGTGTCCGCCGGGGAAGACGGGTAGACCTGGTGTCTGCTGCGGAAGACGGGTACACATGGTGTCCGCCGCGAAAGACAGGGTAGACCTGGTGACCACCGTGGAACATGGGGTAGGCATGGTGTCCGCCGCAGAAGACGGGTACACCTGGTGTCCGCCGCGGAACACGGGGTAGACCTGGTGTCCTCTGAGGAAGACGGGATAGATCTGTTGCGCAGCGCAGCAAACGGGGAACATGGTGTCCCCCGCGGATGACAGGGTAGACCTGGTGTCCGCCCTGGCAAATGCGGTTGACCTGTTGTGTGCCGCGGACAAAGGGGTAGACCTGGTGTCTGCCACGGAAGACGGGTTTGACCTGGTGTCCACCATGGCTAACAGGGTAGACCTGGTGTTCGCCGAAAATGATGGGTTAGACTTGGTGTCCGCCACGGAAGACGAGGTAGACCTGGTGTGCACCGCGGAAGAAGGGGTAGACTTGTGACAGACGTGGAACACGGGGTAGACCTGGTGTTCGCCGCTGAACACGGGTTAACCTGGTGTCCACTGCGGCAGTCGCAGTAGACCTGTGTCCGCTGTGGAACACGGGGTAGACTTGGTGTCTCCGGTGGATGACGGGGTAGACCTGGTGTCCACCGGAAGAAAGCGGTTGACCTGTTGTCTGACGCTGACGAAGGGGTAGACCTGGTGTCTGGTGTCCGCCGCGGAACACGGGTGTATAGACCTGGTGTCCTCTGAGGAAGACGGGATAGATCTGTTGCGCAGCGCAGCAAACGGGGAACATGGTGTCCCCCGCGGATGACAGGGTAGACCTGGTGTCCGCCCTGGCAAATGCGGTTGACCTGTTGTGTGCCGCGGACAAAGGGGTAGACCTGGTGTCTGCCACGGAAGACGGGTTTGACCTGGTGTCCACCATGGCTAACAGGGTAGACCTGGTGTTCGCCGAAAATGATGGGTTAGACTTGGTGTCCGCCACGGAAGACGAGGTAGACCTGGTGTGCACCGCGGAAGAAGGGGTAGACTTGTGACAGACGTGGAACACGGGGTAGACCTGGTGTTCGCCGCTGAACACGGGTTAAACCTGGTGTCCACTGCGGCAGTCGCAGTAGACCTGTGTCCGCTGTGGAACACGGGGTAGACTTGGTGTCTCCGGTGGATGACGGGGTAGACCTGGTGTCCACCGGAAGAAAGCGGTTGACCTGTTGTCTGACGCTGACGAAGGGGTAGACCTGGTGTCTGCCGCGGAAGACGGGTTTGACCTGGCCCCTGCCACGAAAGACAGGTAGACCTGGTGTCGGCCGTGGAAAACGGGGTAGACGTGGTGTCCGCCGTGAAGACGGTGTAGAACTGGTGTCCACCGCTGAAAAGGTGCAAGCCCTGTTGTCCGCCACGGCGACCGGGGTAGACCTGATGTCCGCCGTGGAAGTCGGGGGAGACCTGCTGTCCTCCGCAGAAGACAGGGTAGACCTGGTGTCGGAAAATGAAGACGTTGTAAACATGGTGTCAGACGCAGAAGACGGGTTAGACCTGGTGTCTGCCGTCGCGGCCGTGGTAGACGTGGTATCCTCCGCGGACGACGGGGTGGATCTGGTGTCCGCCGCGGCGGCCGGTGTAGACCTGGCGTCGGCCCCCGAAGACGGTGTAGACCTGGGGTCAGACACGGAAGACGGGTTAGACTTTGTGTCCGCCGCGGCGGCCGGTGTAGACCTGGCGTCAGCCCCCGAAGACGATGTAGACCTGGGGTCAGACACGGAAGACGGGTTAGACTTTCTGTCCACCGTGGCGGCCGGGGTAGACCTAGTGTGCTCTGCAAATGACGGGGTAGACGTCGAAGATGGGGTAGACCTGGTGTTCGCGGCAGAAGGCGGGGTAGACCTGGGGTCTGCCGCGGAAAACAGGGTAGACCTGGTGTCCGCCACGAAATGCGGGTTTGACCTGGTGTCCACCGCGGAAGACGGGGTAGAGCTGAATTCCGCCGCGGAAGACATGGAAGACCTGGTGTCCGCTGCGAAAAATGGGTTAGACCTGGTGTCCTCAGCGGCAAACGGGGTAGACCTGGTATCCGCCGTGGAAGACAGGGTAGACCTGGTGTCCTCCACGGCGGACGGGATAGACCTTGTGTCCGCCGCAGAAAACGGGGTAGACCTGGTGTCCGCCGCGGTGGCCAAGGCAGACCTGGTGTCAGCCGCAGAAAACGCGGTAGACCTGGTGTCCGACGCAGAAGACAGTATAGACCTGGTGTCTGCCTCGGCGGCCAGGGTAGACCTACTGTTCGCTGCGGGACACGGGGTAGACCTGCTGTCCTCCGCGGACGACGGGGTAGACCTGGTGTCTGCCGCGGAAGACGAGATAGACCTGGTGTCCGACGCGGAAGACAGGGTAGACCTGGGGTCCTCCGTGGAAGATTGGTTAGACCAGGTGTCCGCCGCGGAAGACTGGGTAGACCTGGTGTCCGCCGTGGAAGATTGGGTAGACCAGGTGTCCGCCGCGGAAGATTGGGTAGACCTGGTGTCCGCCGTGGAAGACGGGGTAGACGTGGTGTCCGCTGCAACGGCAGGGTAGAACTGGTGTCCGCCGCGGACGACGGGGTAGACCTGGTGTCCGCCGCGGAAGACGGTGTAGACCTGGTGTCCGCCACGGAAGATGGTGTAGACCTGGTATCCGCCATGGAAGATGGGGTATACCTGGTGTCTGCCAAGGAAGACGGGGTAGACCTGCTGTCCTCCGTGGACGATGGGTTAGACCTGGCGTCGGCCCCCGAAGATGGTGTAGACCTGGTCTCAGACGTGGAAGACGGGTTAGGCTTTGTGCCGCCGTGGCGGCCGGGGTAGACCTGGTGTCCTCTGCGGATGACAGGGTAGACCTGGTGTCCTACGACGAAGAAGGGGTAGACCTAGTGTACGCTGCGGAAGACGGGATAGACCTTGTGTCCACCGTGGAAAACAGGGTAGACCTGGTGTCTGCCGAGGTGGCCGGGGCAGACCTGGTGTCCGACGTGGAAGATTGGGTAGACCTGGTGTCCACCGCGGCGGACGAGATAGACCTGGCGTCCGCCGTGGAAGACGGGGTAGACGTGGTGTCCGCTGCAACGGCAGGGTAGAACTGGTGTCCGCCGCGGACGACCGGGTAGACCTGGTGTCCACCACAAAAACGTGGTAGACCTGGAGTCCGCCGCGAAAGACGGTGTAGACCTGCTGTCCGCCGCGGAAGATGGGGTATACCTGGTGTCCGCCGTGGCGGCCGAGGTAGACCTGGTGTCCGCCACGAAAGTCGGGTTTGACCTGGTGTCCGCCGCGAGGGGTGCAATTCACCGGAGACGGGTAGACCTGTGCTCACGCAACGATAACCTGTGTCGCGCGAAAAACGGGGTAGACCTGGTGTCTGCCGAGGTGGCCGGGGCAGAGCTTGGGTCAGCCGCGGTAAACGGGGTAGACCTGGTGTCCGCCGCAGAAGACAGTGTAGACCTGGTGTCCGCCTCGGCGGCCGGGGTAGACCTGCTGTTCGCTGCGAAAGACGGGGTAGACCTCGTGTCCATTTCGGAAGACGGAGTAGACCTGGTGTCAGACGTGGAAGACGGAGTAGACCTAGTGTCCGTTGCCGCCGACGGGGTAGAGCTGGTGTCCGACGACGAAGACGAGGTAGACCTGGTGTCCACCTCGAAAGACGGGGTAGACCTGGTGTCCACCGCGGAACACAGGGTAGAGCTGGTGTCCGCCGCGAAAACGGGGTAGATCTGGTGACCGCGGCAGAAGACGGTGTACACCTGGTGTCTGCCGTTGAAGATGGGGTATACCTGGTGTCCGCCTTGGCGGCTGGGGTAGACCTGGTGTCTGCCGCGGAAGATGGGGTATACCTGCTGTCCTCCGTGGACGACGGTTAGACCTGGCGTCGGCCCCCGAAGACGGTGTAGACCTGGTGTCAGACGCAGAAGACGGGTTAGACCTGGTGTCCGCCGTGGCGGCCGGGGTAGACCTGGTGTCCTCTGCGGAGGACGGGGTAGACCTGGTGTCCGCCGTGGAGGACGGGGTAGACATGGTGTCCGACGCGAAAGACGGGGTAGACCTGGTGTCCGCTGTGGCAAACGGGGTAGAGCTGATGCCTGCCGCAAAAGATGTGGTAGACCTGGTGTCCTCCTCAGAAGATGGGGTAGACCTGGTGTTCGCCGCGGAAGACGGGGTATACCCGGTGTCCATGGTGGAAGACGGGTTAGACCAGTTGTCCACCGCGGAAGACGGGGTGGACCTGGTGTCCATCGCGGAAGATGGGATAGACCTGGTGTACGCCGTGGAAGAGGGGGTAGGCTCGGTGTACGCCGCGGCAAACTGGCTAGACACAGCGTCCGCTGCGGATGACGGGGTAGACCCGGTGTCCGCCGCTGAAGACGGGGTAGACCCGGTGTCCGGCGCGACAAACGGCGTAGACCCGGTGTCCGCTGCGGAAGAATGGGTAGGCCCGGTTTCCGCTGTGGAAGGCGGAGTATACATGGTGTCGGCTGCGGAAGACGGGGTAGACGCAGGTGCCGCTGCGGAAACCGGGGAAGACCAGGTGTCTGCCTCAGAAGACGGGGTAGACTCAGTGTCTGCCCCGGAAGACGGGGTAGACCCCGGTGTCCACCGCAGAAGACGGGGTAGACCCGGTGTCCGCTTTGGAAGACGGGATAGACCTTGTGTGCGCCACGGAAGACGGGTTGGACCCTGTGTACGCCGTGGCAAACTGGGTAGACACGGCGTCTGCCGCGGAAAATGGGGTAGACCCGCTGTCTACCGCGGAAGACTAGGTAGACCTGGTGTTCGGCGTGGCAAAAGTCGTAGACCAGGAGTTCGCCGCCAAAGAATGGGTAGACCCGGTGTCTGATGCGGAAGACGGGGTAGGCTCGGTGTCCGTTGCCGAAGACTGGGTAGGCCCAGTGTGCGCCCCGGAAGACGAGGTCGACTTTGTGTCCACCACTGAATACGGCGTAGACATAGTTTTGGCCGTGGAAGACGAGGTATACCCGGTGTACGCCGCGGAAGACGGAGTACACCCGGTGTCCCTCGCCGAAGACGGGGTAGACCCGGTGTCCGCCTCGGAAGACGGGAAAGACTTGGTGTCCGCCGCGGAACAAGGGTTAGACCTGGCGTAGGCCGTGCCAAACCGGGAAGACCCAGTGTCCACCAAGGAAGTCGGGGAAGACTCGGTGTCCACTGCGGAAGACGGGGTAGACCGGTTGTCCGCCACGGAAGACGGAGTGGACCTGGTGTCCGTCGCGGAAGACAGGATAGACCTGGCGTACGCCGCGGAAGACAGGGTGGACCCTGTGTCCGCCGCGGCAAACTGGCTAGACACGGCGTCCTCCGCAGACGACGGGGTAGACCCGGTGTCTGCCGCTGAAGATGGGGTAGACCCGGTGTCCTGCGTGACAAACGGTGTAGAACCGGTGTCCGCTGCGGAAGAATGGGTAGGCCCGGTTACCGCTGCGGAAGACGGAGTATACATGGTGTCGGCTGCGGAAGACGGGGTGGACCCAGGTGCCGCCGTGGAAGACGGGGAAGACCAGGTGTCCGCTGCAGAAGAGGGTAAGACCCGGTGTCTGCCATGGCAAGGGGGGTGACCCGGTTTCCGCCGCGGAAGACGGGGTAGACCAGGGGTCCGCCGCGGGAGACGGGGTAGTCCCAGTGTCCGCCGCAGAAGACCGGGTAGACCCGTTGTCCGCTGCGGAAGACGGGTTAGACCCGTTGTCCGCCGCGGAAGACCGGGTAGACCCGGTGTCCGCCGCAGGAGACGGGGTGGACCCCGTGTGCGCCGCGGAAGACGGGGTAGAACCGGCGTCCGACGCGGACGACGGGGAAGACCAGGTGTTTGCTGCGGTAGACGGGGTAGACCTGGTGTCGGGCGCGGCAAACGGCGTAGACCCAGTGTCCGCCGCGGAAGACGGGGTAGACCAGGTTTCCGCCGTGGAAGACCGGGAAGACCCGGTGTCCGCTGCTGAAAACGGGGTAGACCCGGTGTCCGCCATGGATGACGGGGTAGACCCGGTGTCAGCTGTGGATGACAAGGTAATCCTGGTGACCGCCGCAGAAGACGGGGTAGACCCGGTGTCTGTTGTGGAAGAAGGGGTAGACCCGGTGTCCGCCACGGACGACGGGGTAGACCAGGTTTCCGCCGTGGAACACCGGGTAGACCCGGTGTCCGCCGCAGAAGACGGGGTAGACTTGGTGTCCGCCGCGGAAGACGGAGAACACTGGAGAACATTGTTACCCCATGGAATCCCATGGAACAATGTGTCGCTGGTGACAGAGCTGCTTCTGATGGAACACTGGAGAACATTGTTACCCCATGGAATCTCATAGAACCAGGTGTCCATGGTGACATAGCCGGGAGTAATGGCGCATTTCAGAACATTGTTACCCCCTGGAATCTCATGGAGCCAGGTGTCCATGGTGACAGAGCTGGGCTAATGGAGCACTGGAGAATATTATAACAAAGTGGAATATCATGGAACCAGGTGTCCATGTTGACAGAGCTTGGCCTGATGGAGCACAGGAGAACATTGTTACCCCATGGAATCTCATGGATCCAGGTGTCCATGGTGACGGAGGTGGGAGTAATGGAACACTGGAGACAATTTTTACCCCATGGAATCTCATGGAACCAGGTGTCCATGGTGACACAACTGTGCCTGATGGAACATCGGAGAACATTTTTACCCCATGGAATCTCATGGAACCAGGTGTCCATGCTGACTGAGCCAGGCTAATGGAACACTTGTGAACATTATCACCCCATGGAATCTCATGGAACCAGGTGTCCATGGGGACAGAGCTGGGCCTGATGGAGCACTAGAGAACATTGTTACCCCATGGAATCACATGGAACGAGGAGTCCATGTTGGCAGAGCCGGGCTAATGGAACACTGGAGAACCTTGTTACCCCATGGAATCTCATGGAACCAGGTGACCATGCTGATAGACCTGGGCCTGATGGAACACTTGAGAACATTGTTACCCCATGGAATCTCATGGAACCAGGTGTCCATGGTGACAGAGCTGGGCCTGATGGAGCACAGGAGAACATTGTTACCCCATGGAATCTCATTGAACCAGGTGTCCATGGTGACAGAGCCTGGCCTGAACGCTGGAGAACATTGTTACCCCAAGGAATCTCATGGAAGCAGGTGTCCATGGTTACAGCGGCGGGAGTAATGGAACACTGGAGAACATTGTTACCCCATGGAATCCCATGGAACAATGTGTCTCTGGTGTCAGAGCTGCTTCTGACGGAACACTTGAGAACATAGTTACACCATAGAATCTCATGGATCCTGGTGTCCATAGTGACAAAGAAGGGCCTGATGGAACACTGGTGAACATTGTTACCCAGTGGAATCTCATGGAACCAGGTGTCCATGGTTGAAAGAACCAGGCCTGATGGAACACAGGAGAAAATTTTTACCCAAAGGAATCTCATGGAACCAGGTGTCCATGTTGACAGATGCAGGCTAATGCAACAGTGGAGAACATTGTTACACCATGGCATCTCATGGAAGCAGGTGTCCATGGTGATAGAGCTCAGACTGATGGAATTCTGGTGTCGCCCTGATTTTGTCAAACTTTGTAAGCCTTCTGATGTTTATATTCTCTCAACAAACTTTCTCACACACAATTCTGTAAATAACCTATGTTTTGCATTCTTTCATGGAGGTGGAGAGAATTGATGGACCCTTGGTCTGTCCAGTGGCATTGGAGAGGTGGCACTGTCACCCTCCAATCCACTGTCACCTTTGGAAAACTATAAATGTTGGAGTCAGAAAATAAAGGGGCTCTTTTTTTTTGTTCCCCTCAAGAGCAGCAGTGTCTGTGTCATCATTTCGTGCCTTATCTCAACATCTGGTGAACCCCTTCGTGTGAATTTGAGACCTTGAGTGTCGTGCGGCCTTGCTGGGTGAGGTTGTATCCTTCTCCCCACCTTGCTTGCTTGGCGTTGCCTGCTGCTCTTGTGAGAGATGGCAGCCTCTGGGAGTTCCTCGGATGTTTCTGTTCTTTTAGACCTCTGGAAAGTTCTCCTCGACCAGAGGGGAGTTTCCCTTTCCTGGAGTGAGTTTGAGAGTCTGTTTCTGTGGGCCAGAGAGCAAGGGTTTTTTTCGGACTCTTTGGAGGCGCTCTCTAGGGAGGCGTGGTCTCGCGTGGGCGATCGTCTCATGGTTGTTCTCCTTGACGATTCGGTGGATGTGAGATTGCTGATGGTGCACTGGCAGAAGTTGAGTGACGTTTGGCGGGGGTCTCCTCGTTATAGCTCTCGGGGTTCCCTAGGGACCCCTTCTGTCTCGGATGTGGAGGAGGGGGAGTCTGATTTTCTGTATGACGCAGGACCCTCTCCCCCACCCCGAGAGGGAGAGCTGGGGGGCAGCACCGCGGAGGGCGATGTCTGTTCCCCCGGGGTGGATTGGGCTCCTGGCCAGCTGGTCCCGAGCCCGGCGGGGGGTGCCCCGCAGGCATCTGGGGGCTCGGTGGAGCCGGGGGGCCGCCCTCGCCCCGCCCCGCACGGCTGGCGGGACGGGGGGGGGACCCTCCCTCCCTGTGTGCCTTCCCGGCGCTTGGGGACGGCGGGCAGTCACGGGCCCCGCTCCCGCCTCTGTTTGACTCTGATTCCGTGACGATTCTGTGTCCGCACTGTGGCGTCTCCGCCAAGTACCCCCTGGCTGCGGTAGGGACGGCTTCGCCTCCCCCTGGGTCCGGCTTCTCGGAGGGGGGGGCGGTTTCTCCCGTCCCTGGGCAAGCGCAGTCCGTGGCCGCAGCCCGGGGTGGGCCGTCCGTAGCTCCTCCGGCGGGCCCGGCCCCGGCGGCCGGGCAGCCTGTCCCGCCCCGCCCGGCGGAGGTGGTACCGGCTGCCGCCTCTCGCGGCACGGGCCCAGCGCTCATCGGGGCTTTGCCCGCCCCCCTTGTGCCGGCCCGCTCTGACGTGACTCCATGGGCCGTGCCCCTCTCGGCACCCGGCCCCGCCCCCGTGTCGGGGGAGGGGGACCCCGCGCCGGTTTCCCAATCCGTGCCGGCGCCCGCGCCTGCCCCCCCCACGGAGCCCTCTGCCGGGGCTGCGGCGCGGCAGGGAACTGAGGTGTTTCGATTTAGCGCGTCTACTGACGCTGCCGGCGGGAGGCCAGTGACTCCTCGGGGCCGTGGTCAATCCTCGTTGGCTTTGTGGACGCTGCCTTCATGTCAGGCGACGGCTCATGTTAATGGCCAGGCTTTGCCGGGTTCGGGAAACCGGAAGCGGAGCGCCCCGGAGAGATGCGCTCCGACACAAGTCTCTCTCCAGACCCCGGAGCCGATGGAGGTCTGCTCTGCCGGCTTGCGGCCAGCACCCGCGGATCAGCAGGTGTGGATGTCTGCACCGCAGCAACTGTTGTCTTAGAATCTTGTCGGATACACAAGATTCCCCTGGATGCTTTTGGTCCCTTGGGTGGAGGCATGAGTGCTCTCCTGATGGGGAGGTCTAGCGCCACCATTCAGGGCATCATTGTGCACCTGGGGCTCATTGATGCAGACTTCACAGGGCAGATTTGTGCCATGGTTTCCACACCCACCCCCCCTGTCACAGTCCCAAAAGGGACGCGCATTGCTCAACTTGTGCCTTTTAAGTCCTCTGTTCGCAGGACGGCTGACCGGTCACGTGGTGTGGGCGGCTTTGGATCCACTGGGTCGCCTAAAGTTCACTGGACCACCGTCCTGTCCAAGGACCGTCCCGAGATGCTGTGCACCCTGTCCAACCCTGGTGCGACGCCGTCGGACATCCGCCTCCGCGGACTTCTTGACAGTGGGGCTGATGTCACGATTCTCTCCCTTGCTGCCTGGCCCCCGGAGTGGCCCCTGGATCCGGTGGAGACGCCTGTCACAGGACTGGGAGGGACGGCGCAATGTTTCGTGAGCCAGCGGCCCGTGCTGGTCGCAAACCCGGAGGGACAGACGGCCTGGGTTAGGCCTCATGTTACCTCTACCCTTGCTAACCTCTGGGGGAGGGATGTTCTGTCCGCCTGGGAGGTGCGCATCGGGACGGGTTTTTGATGGGGGCCACTGCGACGAAGGGCACAGACTGTTCTACGCCTCCTATACGGTGGCTGGTAGACAAGCCTGTTTGGGAGAACCAGTGGCCCCTCCCTCATGAAAAATTGGTCGCCCTTCGAAATCTGGTGCAGGAGCAGTTGGACCAGGGTCATCTGGAGCCTTCTACCAGTCCCTGGAACACTCCTGTCTTCTGCATCAAAAAGAAATCTGGGAAATGGAGGTTGTTGCAAGACCTCCGAAAGGTCAATGCCGTGATGGAAGGCATGGGAACATTGCAGGTGGGCATGCCATCGCCTACCATGCTTCCCGCGGACTGGCCGATCCTCATTGTGGATCTGAAGGATTGTTTCTTTACAATTCCTTTGCATCCAAATGACAGGCCGAAATTTGCCTTCACGGTGCCAGCAATTAACAACGCTGAGCCGGCACAGAGATATCAATGGAGGACGCTGCCCAGGGCATGCGCAATTCCCCAGCCATATGCCAATGGTATGTGGCCCAGGCCTTGTCTGGAGTTCGCAAGCAGTTTCCTGATGCACGTCTGTATCATTATATGGACGACATTTTGGTGGCTGCGTCCACCCAGGATGAGCTGCTGAGGATTCAGCCTCGGTTGCTGGATGCTTTGCATGCTCATGGGCTGCAAGTGGCTCCAGAAAAGGTTCAACAACAACCACCTTGGAAGTATTTGGGGGTCAAAATTCTGGAACAGACAATTTGTCACCAAGAGGTGCAATTTGTGCATTCTGTGAAGACACTGAATGATGCTCAGAAATTGGTAGGTGTCATCACTTGGTTGCGTCCATATTTGGGACTGACCAATGCACAGCTGTCTCCGCTGTATGATTTGTTGAAAGGAGACAATGATCTAAAGTCACCTCGCACGTTGACCCCTGAGGCGCAAAAGGCGCTGGAGGTGGTTCAGCAAGCTGTTTCGGCTTGCCAAGTTCATCGCATTGATCCCTCCGTTGATGTCACTGTGTTCATCACCACTCCAGATTCGCATCCCACAGGTATCATTGGCCAGTGGAGTGACAAATGGTCCGATTCCTTGCACATCTTGGAATGGGTTTTCCTGCCCCATCAGCCGCAGAAGACGGCAACTGCATTGTTTGAGCTAATCGCTCGCTTGATAATCAAATGCCGGCAACGGTGTTTGCAATTGATGGGTGCGGATCCCGCAAAGATTGTACTCCCGGTGCAACGGGAGGATTTTGACTGGAGCTTTGCAAACAGTGTGTCCCTGCAGAGTGCTCTGGAAAACTTTTCAGGGCAGATCACTTATCATCTGCCCAGCCATAAGCTGTTGCATGTGGCGAGATTCACACAAATGTCTTTGCGGCCCAAAAATAGTCAGGAACCCGTGCAAGGACCCACCGTCTTCACTGACGGTTCCGGGAGGACCGGAAAGGCCATTGTTACCTGGAAGGATGGATCTGAGTGGCAGGTTTTGGAAGGTCATGAGGATGGATCAGCCCAATTGGTTGAACTGAGGGCTGCTGTCATGGCATTTGAGAAATTTTCCCAGGAGCCTTTCAACTTGGTCACGGATTCCGCCTATGTGGCCGACATCGCGCAGCGATTGGGTCATTCGGTTTTGAAGGAGGTCAGTAATCCTGCCTTGTTTCATTTGCTGAAGACCTTGTGGCATGCCATTCAGGCTCGGGTTCATCCCTTCTATGTTCTGCATGTGAGGAGTCACACCTCTTTGCCAGGCTTTATAGTGGAAGGTAACGCGAGGGCTGACAAGTTGGCTAACCCAGCGTGGGTGGCACCTCAGCCTGATACACTCGCGCAGGCCAAGGCATCACATGGGTTTTTCCACCAAAACGCACATACCCTGCAGAAGCAGTTTCAGCTGACGCCAACTGAGGCTCGTGACATTGTTGAGTCGTGTGACGACTGCCACGCGCTTGCTCCGCCTTTGCCGGCAGGGGTAAACCCCAGAGGCCTTAGGGCCTTGGAGCTTTGGCAGACCGATGTCACCCAGATTGCCGAGTTTGGCCGGCTCAAGTATGTGCATGTCACGGTGGACACGTTCTCTGCGATGTGGGCTTCTGCTCACACTGGAGAAAAGGCCCGTGATGTCATTGCCCACTGGAGGCAGGCCTTTGCCGTTCTGGGCATACCTTCTGCTGTGAAGACCGACAATGGTCCTGCTTACGCATCACAGAAGGTGCGGCAGTTCCTGCAGTTGTGGGGTGTCTCACACAAGTTTGGTATCCCTCATTCTCCAACCGGTCAAGCTATTGTAGAACGTGCTCATGGTACTCTGAAGCGGGTTCTTCAAAAACAAAAACGGGGAATGCAGGGTGAAACCCTGCACAGTCGATTGGCGAAAGCTTTGTACACAATCAATCATCTCACTGTGCCACAGAACTCAAATAATCCTGTCATTTTGAACCATCATCTCTCATTGCAGGCTGCGGATGAGGCACTTCAGCCTCGAGCGAAGGTTCAGGTGCGGAATTTAGTCACCAAACAGTGGGAAGGTCCCTATGACCTTATCGCTTCGGGGCGCAGGTATGCTTGTGTATCCACAGATACTGGGGTATGCTGGGTACCTTCGAAGTGTGTTCGCCCTGACCTGCGACCGCAGAGACAGAATCCAGCTGACGGGCAACATGGAGACTGTGACCAACATGAAAGGCATCAAGCGGGTGACTCATCGAGTGATGACTCGGATGCAGACGACGCGAGTGATCGCTCTGATGACTCCTCCGCAAATGGACACTGAACATTGTTCATGTTTGTTTTTCACATTGTTCATTTTCTTTTTTCGTTTTTTCTTTTTTAGACAGAAAAGGGTGAGATGTCGCCCTGATTTTGTAAAACTTTGTAAGCCTTCTGATGTTTATATTCTCTCAACAAACTTTCTCACACACAATTCTGTAAATAACCTATGTTTTGCATTCTTTCATGGAGGTGGAGAGAATTGATGGACCCTTGGTCTGTCCAGTGGCATTGGAGAGGTGGCACTGTCACCCTCTAATCCACTGTCACCTTTGGAAAACTATAAATGTTGGAGTCAGAAAATAAAGGGGCTCATTTTTTTTGTTCCCCTCAAGAGCAGCAGTGTCTGTGTCATCATTTCGTGCCTTATCTCAACATTCTGGAGCATATTGTTACATCATGGAATCTCATGTAACCAGGTGTCCATGGTGACATAGATGGGCCTGATGGAATGCTGGAGAACATTGTTACGCAAAGGAATCTCATGGAACCACGTGTCCATGGTGACAGATCCAGGCTATTGAAACACTGGAGAAGTTAGTTACCCCGTGGAATCTCATGGAACCAGGTGTCCAAGGTGACAGAGCTGGACCTGTTGGAACACAGGAGAACATTGTTGCCCCATGGAATCTCATGGAACCAGGTATCCTAGGTCAGAGACCTGGGCCTGATGGAACCCTGGAGAGCATTGTTAGGCACAGGAATCTCATTGAACCAGGTTTCCATGCTGACAGATCTGGGCCTGATGGAACACTGGAGAACATTGTTACCCCATGGAATCTCATGAATCCAGGTGTCCATAGTGAGAGATCCAGGCCTGATGGAACAGTGGTGAACATTGTTACCCCATGGAATCTCATGGAACAAGGTGTCCATGGTGACAGATCCAGGCCTGGTAGAACACTGGAGAACATTGTTACCCCATGCAATCTCATGGAAATCGGTGTCCACGGTGACAGACCTGGGCCTGATGGAACACTTAAGAACATTGTTACCCCATGAAATCTCATGGAACCAGGTGTCCATGGTGACAAAGGCGGGAGTATTGGAACACTTAAGAACATTGTTACACAGTGGAATCTAATGGAACCAGGTGTCCATGGTGACAGAGCTGGGCCTGATGGAACACTGGAGACCATTGTTACCCTATGGAATCTCATGGATCCAGGTGTCCATAGAGACAGAACTTGGCCTAATGGAACACTGGTGAACATTGTTACCCCATGCAATCTCATGGAAACACATGTCCATGGTGAGAGAGCTGCGCCTTATGGAACACTGGGGATTATGGTTACCCCATGGCATCTCATGGAGCTAGCTGTCCATGGTGAGGGCGCCAGGCTAATGGAACCCTGGAGAATATTGTTACACAGTGGAATCTCAAAGAACCAGGTGTCCATGGTGACAGAAGGGGGCCTGAGAGAACACTGGAGAAATTGTTTACCCCATGGAATCTCATGGAACCAGGAGTCCATGGTGACCGAGCCAGGCCTGATGGAACACACGATAAAATTGTTACTTCATGGAATCTCATGGAACCAAGTGTCCATGGTGACAGAGCTTGGCCTGGTGGAACACTGGAGAACACTGTTACCCCATGGAATCTCATGGAACCAGGTATCCATGGTGACATAGATGGGCCTGATGGAATGCTGGAGAACATTGTTTCCCCATTAAAATCTCATGGAACCACGTGTCCATGGTGACAGATCCAGGCCTGATGGAACACTGGAGAATATTGTTACCCCATGGAATCTCATGGAACCAGGTGTCCATGGTGACAGATCCAGGCTATTGAAACACTGGAGAAGTTAGTTACCCCGTGGAATCTCATGGAACCAGGTGTCCAAGGTGACAGAGCTGGTCCTGTTGAAACACAGGAGAACATTGTTGCCCCATGTAATCTCATGGAACCAGGTATCCTTGGTCAGAGACCTGGGCCTGATGGAACACTGGAGAGCATTGTTAGGCACAGGAATCTCATTGAACCAGGTTTCCATGCTGACAGATCTGGGCCTGATGGAACACTGGAGAACATTGTTACCCCATGGAATCTCATGAATCCAGGTGTCCATAGTGAGAGATCCAGGCCTGATTGAACAGTGGTGAACATTGTTACCCCATGGAATCTCATGGAACGAGTTGTCCATGGTGACAGATCCAGGCCTGATGGAACACTGGAGAATATTGTTACCCCATGCAATCTCATGGAAATCGGTGTCCACGGTGACAGACCTGGGCCTGCTGGAACACTTAAGAACATTGTTACCCCATGGAATCTCATGGAACCAGGTGTTCATGGTGACAAAGGCGGGAGTATTGGAACACTGGAGAACATTGTTACACAGTGGAATCTCATGGAACCAGGTGTCCATGGTGACATAGATGGGCCTGATGGAACACTGGAGAACATTGTTACCCTATGGAATCTCATGGAACGAGGTGTCCATGGTGACAGATCCAGGCTTGATGGAACACTGGTGAACATTGTTACCCCATGCAATCTCATGGAACCACATGTCCATTGTGAGAGAGCTGCACCTTATGGAACACTGGGGATTATGGTTACCCCATGGCATCTCATGGAGCTAGCTGTCCATGGTGAGGGCGCCAGGCTAATGGAACCCTGGAGAATATTGTTACACAGTGGAATCTCAAAGAACCAGGTGTCCATGGTGACAGAAGGGGGCTTGAGAGAACACTGGAGAAATTGTTTACCCCTGTCGTGGTTTAAGAGGAAATGAAGTTTTTTGTGATGGTTTGGGCAAGCCAATCGGTGTTCAGATTTAATATTGGCACCTGGTTTGTCCACTGAGGGCATGGATACGCCTCTGAGAACACAATGGTTAAAAGCTGTGATCTCCCAGGGGAACTTCCTCTTGGAGTCTCGCTTGAGACTGAGCAGACCTTCCCCCTGCCCAGATCTGGCTGGGCAGGGGAGGGAGGGGAGCCATGTGGCTGGAGAGAGGTAGGCCAGGCCTGGGCCCAAGGGTGGAGGAGAACATTGCAAGGGCTTCGGGCAGCCATCCTCCATTTCCCCCCTCCCCCCCCAGAGAGAGAGAGAGAGAGAGACAGAGCCGGCACCTGTGATAGTGGCCCGGCGTGAAGGAGAAGGGTGGGGGGGTGCCCAGCAGGGCAGCCAGGCGTGGGAGTTGACGAAGTAAACCGGCAGAGCCTGGGACTTTTAACCCCTCTGAAGAAGATGGGAACCTTGCAAAAGCTGAGTCTTCCTGAAGTTGATGAGATTGAGAAGATGTTGAGATTGAGGAGATGTTGAGAAGAATTCTAGGTGGGAGGAGATGATGGAGTGGCTTTGGGCTGGACTTTTCTTGTGTAGCCACGGCAGAACCACTGGTGTTTCTGTGCCACAGAGACTGCATTCTAGGGGGAGGCGATGGCTCAGAGCCAGGAGAGTGCAGTGATGTGGAGGAGTGAACAGAGACGACGGGTGAGGGGGGTGGTGGTGGTGCCCCCCGCTTCGAAGAAGAGAAGAAGAAGAAGACGATCTCTGTTCAAGAGACCCCTCGGCCCCAGGGGGTGAAATTTGGGGGGGACAAGTGTCCCAAAAGGAGAAGGACTGTGCTCCCTTTGGAACTGGTCAAAGTATCCTTAAAATGAAAAACCCTAGAAGCAGCTCTGATCCATGTGCAGCGGTGAGAGCACTGGACATGGAAGTCATGTGGCGCAAGAGGGACTCCTCTCTTCTCGAGAGACAGAGAATCGATTATCTGAAGAGTGGCAGTGGAATTGGAAATTTGGTGGGGGGAGGAGGAAGAATTTGGAAGGTTTTCTTCTTATGTTCTATTGTGTTTTGTGTGTCTTCCTGTGTAGTTGTAGGTTAATAAATGTTTTTTTCCTTTTAACCTTAAGTTGGAGCCTGCTTTCCTCTGTCTCTGATCATATCTCACAGTAGGTGCCAGGGAAGTAGGTGTTCTCGTGGGGACAGTGGCATTGTGCCAGGTTCAAACCTTGACAACCCACTGGAATCTCATCGAACAAGGTGTCCATGTTGACAGAGACTCGCCTGATGGATCACTGAAGAAAATTGTTACCCCATAGAATCTCATGGAACCAGGTGTCCATGGTGACAGAGCTGGGCCATATGGAACGGTGGAGAACAAGGTGGCCATGGTGACAGAGCTGCTTCTGACAGAACACTGGAGAACATTGTTACCCTATGGAATCGCATGGAACCAGCTGTCCATGGTGACAGAGCCAGGCCTAATGGAACACTGGAGAACATTGTTACCCCATGGAATCTCATGGAACCAGGTGTCCACGGTGACAGCTCCGGGCTAATGAAACAATGGAGAACATTGTTACACCAGGGAATCTCATGGAACCAGGTGTCCGTGGTGACAGAGCTGGGCCTAATGGTACACAGGAGTACAATATTTCCCACTGGAATCTCATGGAACCAAGTGACCATGATGACAGAACTTGGCCTGATGGAGCCCTGGAGAACATTGTTACCCCATGGAATCTCATGGAACCAGGTGTCCATGGTGACATAGTCGGGACTAATGGCGTATTTCAGAACATTGTTACCCTATGGAATCTCATGGAACCAGGTGTCTATAGTGACAGAGCTGGGCCTGATGGAACACTGGAGAACATTTTTACCCCATGGAATCTCATGGAACCAGGAGTCCATGGTGACAGCTCCGGGCTAATGGAACAGGGGAGAACATTGTTACCCCATGGAATCTCATGGCAGGTGTCCTTGGTGACAGAGCTGGACCTGATTGAACACTGGAGAACATTTTTACCCCATGGAATCTCATGGAACCAAGTGACCATGATGACAGAACTTGGCATGATGGAGCACTGGAGAACATTGTTACCCAATGGAATCTTCTGGAACCAGGTGTCCTTGGTGACAGAGCTGGGCCTCATGGAACACTGGAGAACACTGTTACCCCACGGAATCTCATGGAACAAGGTGTCCATGGTGACAGGTCTGGGCCTGATGGAACACTGGAGACCATTGTTACAACAAGGAATCTCATGGAACATGGTGCCCATGGTGACATAGCCGGGAGTAATGGCGCCTTTCAGAACATTGTTACCCTATGGAATCTCATGGAACCAGGTGTCCATAGTGACAGAGCTGGGCCATGAACTGGACATGTACGCTGGAATCCATGAACCAGTGTCATGTGACAACCGGCCGATGGAACACTGAGACTTTTACCCTATGGAATCTCATGGAACCAGGTGTCCATGGTGAGAGAGCAGGCCTGATGGAACACCGGAGAACATTGTTACGCACTAGAATCTCATGGAACCAGGTGTCCCTGGTGACAGAGCTGGGCCTCCTGGAATACTTGAGAACAGTGTTACCCAAGGGAATCTCATGGAAACTCTTCTCCATGGTGACAGAGATGGCCTGATGGAACACTGGAGAATACTGTTTCCCCATGGAATCTCATGGAACCAGTTGTCCATGGTGACATAGCCGGGAGTAATGGCGCACTTAAGAACATTGTTACCCTATGGAACCTCATGGAACTAGGTGTCAATTGTGACGGAGCTGGGCCTGATGGAGCACATGAGAACATTGCTACCGCATGGAATCTCATTGAACCAGGTGTCCATAGTGACAGATCTGGGCCTGATGGAACACTTGTGAACATTATTACCCCATGGAATCTCATGGCACCTGGTGAAAATGATGACCGCGCCAGGCTAATGGAACACTGGAGAACATTGTTACCCCATGGAAACTCATGGAACCAGGTGTCCATGGTTACAGGTCTGGGCCTGATGGAACACTGGAGAACACTGTTACCCCATGGAATCTTCTTGAACCAGGTGTCCTTGGTGACAGAGCTGGGCCTCATGGAACACTGGAGAACACTGTTACCCCATGGAATCTCATGGAACCAGGTGTCCATGGTGACAGGTCTCGGCCTGATGGAACACTGGAGACCATTGTTACCCCAAGGAATCTCATGGAACCTGGTGTCCATGGTGACAGAGCCTGGCCTGATTCATCACTGGAGAACATTGTTACCCCATGAAATCCCATGGAAGCAGGTGTCCATGGTGACAGAGCCGGGCTAATGGAACACTTGGGAACATTGTTACACAGTGGAATCTCATGGAACCAGGTGTCCATGGTGACAGAGCTTGGCCTGATGGAACACTGGAGAACATTGTTACCTCATGGAATCTCATGGAACCAGGTGTCCATGGTGACAGCGCCGGGCTAATGGAACACTGGAGAACATTGTTACCCCAAGGAATCTCATGGAACCAGGTGTCCATGGTGAGAGAGCTTGGCCTGATTGAACACTGGAGAACATTGATAGCCCATGGAATCTCATGGAACCAGGTGTCTATGGTGACTGAGCTAGGCCAAATGAACACTGGAGAACATTGTTACCCCATGGAATCTCATGGATCCAGGTGTCTATGCTGACTGAGCTGGGCCTGATGGAACACTGGAGACCATTGTTACCCAGTGGCATCTCATGGGACCACGTGTCCATTGTGTCTGAGCTGAGCCTGATGGAACACTGGAGAACATTGTTTCCCCGAGGAATCTTATGGAACAAGGTGTCCATGGTGGCAGAACCGGTCTAATGGAACACTGGAGAACATTGTTACACAGTGGAATCTCATGGCAGGTGTCCATGGCGAAAGAGCTGGGCCTGATGGAACACTGGAGACCATCGTTACCCCAAGGAATCTCATGGAACCAGGTGTCCATGGTGACATAGCCGGGAGTAATGGCGCATTTCAGAACATCGTTACCCTATGGAATCTCATGGAACCAGGTATCCATAGTGACAGAACTGGGCCTGATGGAACGCGGGGGATCATTGTTTCCCCAAGGAATCTCGTGGAACATGGTGTCCATGGTGATAGAACCGGTCTAATGGAACGCTGGAGAACATTTTTACACAGTGGAATCCCATGGAAACAGGTGTCCATGGTGACAGATCTTGGCCTGATGGAACACTGGAGAACATTGTTACCCCATGGAATCTCGTGGAACAAAGTGTCCTTAGTGACAGAGCTGGGCCTGATGGAACACTGGACAATATTGTTACCCTATGGAATCTCATGGAACCGGTTGTCCATGGCGACAGAATGGGTACTGATGGAACACTGGAGAACATTGTTACCCCATGGAATCTCATGGAATCAGGTGTATATTGTGACCAAACTCGACCTGATTGAACACTGAACAACATTGTTACCCCATGGAATCTCATGGAACCCGGAGTCCATGGTGACAGAGCCGGGCTAATGGGACACTTGAGAACACTGTTAAATCATGGAATCTCATCGAACCAGGTGTCCATCATGACAGAGCTGGACCGGATGGAATACTATACATCATTGTTACCCTATGGAATCTCATGGAACCGGGTGTCCATGGCGACAGAATGGGGGCTGATGGAACCCTGGAGAACATTGTTACATCATGGAATCCCATGGAACCACGAATCCATGGTGACAGTCCCGGGCTAATAGAACACTTGAGAACATTGTTACCCCATGGAATCTCATGGAACCAAGTGTTCATGTTGACAGAGCCGGTCGTGTTGGAATAGTGAAGAAGATTTTTACCCCATGAAATCTCATAGAGCCTGTTGTCAATGGTGACAGAGCCGGGCCTGATGGAACACTGGAGGACATTGTTGCTGGTTGGAATCTCATGGAACCAGGTGTCCATGTCGACAGAGCCGGGCTAATGGAACACATGAGAACATTATAGCACAGTGAAATATTTTGGAACCAGGAGTTCATGGTGACAGAGCTGGGCCTGATCGAACACTGTAGAACATTATTACCCACTGGAATCTCATGGAACCAGGTGTCCATGTCGACAGAGCCGGGCTAATGGAACACATGAGAACATTATAGCACAGTGAAATATTTTGGAACCAGGAGTTCATGGTGACGGAGCTGGGCCTGATCGAACACTGTAGATCACTATTACCCTCTGGAATCTCATGGAACCAGGTGTCCATGGCGACAGATCCGGGCTAATGGAACACTTGAGAACATTGTTACCCCATCTAATCTCATGGAACCATGTGTCCATGGTGACAGAGCTGGGCCTTATGGAACCCTGGTGAACATTGTTACCCCATGGAATATCATGGCACCTGGTGTCCATGGTAACTGAGCCAGGCCTGATGGAACACTGGAGAACATTGTCACCCACTAGAATCTCATGTAACCAGCTGTCAATGGTGACAGAGCCGGGCCTGATCGAACGCCAGAGAACATCGTTACCCTATGGAATCTCATGGAACCAGGTATCCATAGTGACAGGTCTGGGCCTGATGGAACACTGGAGACCATCGTTTCCCCAAGGAATCTCGTGGAACATGGTGTCCATGGTGATAGAACCGGTCTAATGGAACGCTGGAGAACATTTTTACACAGTGGAATCCCATGGAAACAGGTGTCCATGGTGACAGATCTTGGCCTGATGGAACACTGGAGAACATTGTTACCCCATGGAATCTCGTGGAACAAAGTGTCCTTAGTGACAGAGCTGGGCCTGATGGAACACTGGACAATATTGTTACCCTATGGAATCTCATGGAACCGGTTGTCCATGGCGACAGAATGGGTACTGATGGAACACTGGAGAACATTGTTACCCCATGGAATCTCATGGAACCAGGTGTATATTGTGACCAAACTCGACCTGATTGAACACTGAACAACATTGTTACCCCATGGAATCTCATGGAACCCGGAGTCCATGGTGACAGAGCCGGGCTAATGGAACACTTGAGAACACTGTTAAATCATGGAATCTCATCGAACCAGGTGTCCATCATGACAGAGCTGGACCGGATGGAATACTATACATCATTGTTACCCTATGGAATCTCATGGAACCGGGTGTCCATGGCGACAGAATGGGAACTGATGGAACCCTGGAGAACATTGTTACATCATGGAATCCCATGGAACCACGAATCCATGGTGACAGTCCCGGGCTAATAGAACACTTGAGAACATTGTTACCCCATCTAATCTCATGGAACCATGTGTCCATGGTGACAGATCTGGGCCTTATGGCACCCTGGTGAACATTGTTACCCCATGGAATATCATGGCACCTGGTGTCCATGGTAACAGAGCCAGGCCTGATGGAACACTGGAGAACATTGTCACCCACTAGAATGTCATGTAACCAGCTGTCAATGGTGACAGAGCCGGGCCTGATGGAACGCCAGAGAACATTGTTACCCAATGGAATCCCATGTAACCAGGTGTCCATAGTGACAGAGCCTGGCCTGATGGAACACTGGAGGACATTGTTAACTGTTGGAATCTCATGAAACCAGGTGTCCATGGTGACAGATCTGGCCTGATGGAACATTGGAGAACACTGTTACGTCATGGAATCTCATGGAACCAGGTGTCCATGGTGACAGCGTTGGGCCTGATGGAACACTGGAGAACATTTTTACTCCATGGAATCTTATGGAAGCAGGGGTCCATTTTGATAGAACCGTATCTGATGGAACACTGATAAATATTGTTACCCCATGGAATCTTCAGGAACCAAGTGTCCATGGTGACAGATCCGAGAGTAATGAAACACTGGAGGACATTGTTAACTGTTGGAATCTCATGGAACCAGGAGTCCAATATGACGGATCAGGGAGTAATGGAACTCTGCAGAACATTTTTACCTACTGGAATCTCATAGAAACAGCTGTGCATGATGACAGATCTGGGCCTGATGGAACATTGTAGAACAACATTACCCACTGGAATCTCATGGAACCGGGTGTCCACGATTACAGAATAGGGCCTGATGGAACACTTGAGAACATTGTTACCCTTAGGTATCTCATGGAACCAGGTGTCCGTGGTGACATAGCCGGGAGTAATGGAGCATTTGAGAACATGGTTACCTCATGGAATCTCATGGAACCAGGTGTCCATGGTGGCAGTGCCGGGCCTGATGGAATTGTGAAGAACATTGTTACCCCATGGAATCTCATAGAACCAGTTGTCAATGGTGACGGAGCCGGGCCTGATGGAACACTGGAGGACATTGTTACCTGTTGGAATCTCATGGAACCAGGTGTCCATGCTGATAGGGCCGGGCTAATCGAACACATGAGAACAATATTACACAGTGAAATATTATGGAACCAGGAGTTCATGGAGACAGAGCTGGGCCTGATGGAACACTGTAGAACATTATTACCCACTGGAATCTCGTGGAACCGGGTGTCCATGGTGACATACCTGGGAGTAATGGAACACTGGAGACCATTGTTACCTACTAGAATCTCATAGAACCAGCTGTGCATGGTGACAGAGCTGGGCCTGATGGAACACTGTGGAACATTATTACCCACTGGAATCTCATGGAACCGGGTGTCCATGATGACAGAATGGGGCCTGATGGAACACTTGAGAACATTGTTACCCCAAGGAATCTCATGGAACCAGGTGTCCATGGTGACAGACCTGGGAGTACCGGCGCACTTCAGAACATTGTTACCCTATGGTATCCCATGGAACCAGGTTTCCAAGGTGAAAGAGCTGGGCGTTATGGAACACTGGAATACATGATTACGCTATGGAATCTCATGGACCCAGGTTTCCATGGTGACAGATCCGGCAGTAATGAAACACTAGAGAACATTGTTACCCAATGGAATCTCATGGAACCAGGAGTCCATGCTGACATATCCGGGCTAATGGAACACTGGTGAACATTATTACCCTCTGGAATCTCATGGAAAATGGTGTCCATGGTTACAGAATTGGGCCTGATGGAACACTTGAGAACTTTGTTACCCCAAAGAAATCTCATGGCACCAGGTGTGCATGACGACAGATATTGGAGTAATTGAACACTGGAGAACATTGTTACCTTTTGGAATCTCATGGAACTAGGTGTCCATGCTGACAGAGCCAGGAGTAATGGAACACTGGAGAACATTGTTACCTACTGGAATCTCATAGAACCAGCTGTCCATGGTGACAGAACTGGGCCTGATGGAACACTGTAGAGCATTATTACCCCATGGAATCTCATGGAACCGCGTGTCCATGATGAGAGATCCGGGCTAATGGAACACTTGAGAACATAGTTACCGAATGGAATCTCATGGAACCAGGTGTCCATGGTGACAGCTCTGGGCATGATGGAACACTGTTGAACATTATTACCCCATGGAATATCATTACACCTGCTGTCCATGTTGACAGAGCCAGGCCTGATGGAACACTGGAGAACATTGTTTCCCCATGGAATCTCATGGAACCAGCTGTCAATGGTGACAGAGCTGGGCTTGATGGAACACTGGAGGACATTGTTACCTGTTGGAATCTCATGGAACCAGGTGTCCATGTTGATAGAGACGGGCTAATGGAACACATGAGAACATTATAGCACAGAGAAATATTGTTGAACCTGGTGTCCATGGTGACGGAGCTGGGCCTGATCGAACACTGTAGATCACTATTACCCTCTGGAATCTCATGGAACCAGGTGTCCATGGTGACAGATCCGGGCTAATGGAACACTTTTGAACATTATTACCCCATCTAATCTCATGGAACCAGTGTCCATGGTGACAGAGCTGGGCCTGATGGAACACTGGAGAACATTGTTACCCCATGGAATATCATGGCACCAGGTGTCCATGGTGACAGAGCCAGGCCTGATGGAACACTGGAGAACATTGTCACCCATGGAATCTCATGTGAACCAGCTGTCCATGGTGACAGAGCCGGGCCTGATGGAACACTGGAGAACATTGTTACCCATGGAATCTCATGGAACCAGGTGTCCATGGTGACAGAGCTGGCCTGATGGAACACTGGAGAACATTGTTACCCCTTGGAATCTCATGAACCAGGTGTCCATGGTGACAGAGCTGGCCTGATGGAACACTGGAGAACATTGTTACCCCATGGAATCTCATGGAACCAGGTGTCCATGGTGACAGAGTTGGGCTGATGGAACACTGAGAACATTGTTACCCATGGAATCTCATGGAACCAGGTGTCCATGTTGACAGAGCCGGCCTGATGGAACACTGAGAACATTGTTACCCCATGGAATCTCATGGAACCAGGTGTCCATGGTGACAGACCGGCGTAATGGAACACTGGAGAACATTGTTACCTGTGGAATCTCATGGAACCAGGTGTCCATGTGACAGAGCAGGGCGTGATGGAACACTGGAGAACATTGTTACCCATGGAATCTCATGAACCAGGTGTCCATGGTGACAGATCTGGGCCTGATGGAACACTGGAGAACATTGTTACCCACTGGAATCTCATGGAACCAGGTGTCCATGGTGACAGATGCGGGCCTGATGGAACACTGAGAACATTGTTACCCATGGATCTCATGGAACCAGGTGTCCATGGTGACAGAGCCAGGCCTGATGGAACACTGGAGAACATTGTTACCTCATGGAATCTCATGGAACCAGGTGTCCATGGTGACAGAGCCGGCCTGATGGAACACTGGAGAACATTGTTACCCCATGGAATCTCATAGAACCAGGTGTCCATGGTGACAGAGCCAGGCCTGATGGAACACTGGAGAACATTGTTACCCGTTGGAATCTCATGGAACCAGGTGTCCATGGTGACAGAGCTGGGCCTGATGGAACACTGGAGAGGACATTGTTACCCCAGTGAATCTGATGGAACCAGGTGTCCATGGTGAAAGACCAGGGCCTGATGGACCACTGGAAAACATTGTTACCCAATGGAATCACATGGAACCAAGTGTCCATGGTGACAGACCTGGGCCTGATGTAACACTGGAGAACATTGTTACCTACTAGGAATCTCATAGAACCAGCTGTGCATGGTGACAGAGCTGGGCCTGATGGATCACTGGAGAATATTGTTGCACAGAGGAATCTCAGGGACCAGGTTTCCATGGTGAAAGACCAGGGCCTGATGGACCACTGGAAAACATTGTTACCCAATGGAATCACATGGAACCAAGTGTCCATGGTGACAGACCTGGGCCTGATGTAACACTGGAGAACAATGTTACCCACTGGAATAATATGGAACCAGGTGTCCATGGTGACAGAGCTGGGCCTGATGGAACACTGGAGACAAAAGTTACCCCATGGAATCTCATGGAACCAGGCGTCCATGGTGATAGAGCCACGCCTGATGGAACACTGGAGAACATTGTTACCCCATGGAATCTCATAGAATCAGGTGTCCATGGTGATAGAACTCGGGTAATGGAACACTGAAGAACATTGTTACCCTATGGAATCTCATGGAACAAGGTGTCCATGTTAATAGAGCCGGGCCTGATGGAACACTGGACAAAATTGTTACCCCATGGAATCTCATGGAACCAGGTGTATGTTGTGACACATCCGGGCCTGATGGATCACTGGAGAATATTGTTACCCCATGTAATCTCATGGACCAGGTGTGGATGGTGACGGATCTGGGCCTGACGGAACACTGGAGAACACTGTTACCTAAGGGAATCTCATGGAACCAGGTGTCCATGGTGACTGATCTGGGCCTGATGGAACACTGGAAAACATTGTTACCCACGGGAATCTTCTGGAACCAGGTGTCCATGGTGACAGATCTGGGCCTGATGGAACACTGTAAAACGTTGTTACCTCATGGAATGTCAAGGAACCAGGTGTCCAGGATGACAGAGCTAGTCCTGATGGAACACTGGAGAACATGGTAACCCACTGGAATCTCATGGAACCAGGTTTCCATGTTGAGAGAGCCCGGCTAATGGAACACTCGAGAATATTTTTACCTCTTGGAATCTCATGCAACTGAGTTTCCATGGTGACAGAGCCGGGCCTGTTGGATCACATGAGAACATTTCTACACAGTGGAATCTCATGTAATCAATTGTCCATGGTGAAGAAGCCAGGCCAGATGGAACACTGGAGAACAATTTTACACAGTGGAATCTCATGGAACCAGGTGTCCATGGTGACAAACTTGGCCTGATGGAACACTGGAGAATATTATTACCCCATAGAATCTCATGGAACCAGGTGTCCATGGTGAGAGACCTGGGCTTGAGGGAACAGTGGAGAACCCGTGATTGAGTGTGCAACTCTCAAACTGACAGAGGAAAATAAGTGAAAACGTTCGAGCAGTTCAATCTCAAATTTCTTCTAAAAATAATGCAGCATTCTGTGGCCAAACTTACTTTTTGTTTTTGCATGAGAGATGGAAAGAACTCGACGAACTTGATGAAAAACCTCGAGGGACAATTGTGGTGCTGACCCTGTTTCTTCTTGAGAGAAAGTGTCAAACAGCTTTTCACTAAGATGTAGGCGGCAAGAGTGGCAGAAGATGAGCATCCGCAGCTGTCCGGAGGTAGGTGCCGGTCGCCGGCGTCTTTCGGCAGAAGCCGCGGTCCGGAGCGCACAGCCACCGGCACTATGCTCTGTTCCACCAAGCCGTATCTTCGCCTCCGGGAGACGGAGAGCTCGGCAGATGCCGAGACGGGAAGAACGAAGCCGCACAGCAGCGGCATTGAGTGTGCAGCTCTCAAACTGACAGAGGACAAGTAGTGAAAACGTTCCAGCAGTTCAAACGTAAAATCCTTCTAAATATTATGCAGCACTCTGTGGCCAAACTTACTTTTTTTTGTGCATCAGAGATGGTAAGAACTCGACTAACATGATGAAAAACCTCGAGGGACTGTTGGGATGCTGGCCCAGTGTCTTCTTGAGAGAAAGCGTGAAACAGCTTTTCGCTAAGATGTAGACGGCAAGAGCAGCAGAAGATGAGCATCCACAGCTGTCCGGAGGTAGGTGCCGGTCGCCAGCGTCTTTCGGCAGAAACCGCGGTCTGGAGCGCACCGCCACCGGCACTATGCTCTGTGCTCCACCAAGCCGTATCTTCGCCTCCGGGAGATGGAGAGCTCGGCAGATGCCGAGAGGGGAAGAACGAAGCCGCACAGCAGCGGCATTGAGTGTGCAGCTCTCAAACTGACAGAGGACAAGAACTGACAACGTTCCAGCAGTTGAAACTCAAATTCCTTCTAAATATTATGCAGCACTCCGTGGCCAAACTTACATTTTTTTGTGCATCAGAGATGGCAAGAACTCGACTAATATGATGAAAAACTTCGAGGGACACTTGCGGTGCTGGCCCAGTGTCTTCTTGAGAGAAAGCGAGAAACAGATTTTCGCTAAGATGTAGACGGCAAGAGCAGCAGAAGACGAGCATCCACAGCTGTCCGGAGGTAGGTGCCGGTGACCGGCGTATTTCGGCAGAAGCCGCATTCCGGAGCGCACCGCCACCGGCACTATGCTCTGTGAGCGAAAACGCCGCATCCTCGACTCTGGGAGAAGAAGAGCTCGGCAGATGCCGAGAGGGGAAGAAAGAAGTCGCTCAGCAGCGGCATTGAGTGTGCAGCTCTCAAACTGACAGAGGACAAGAACTGACAACGTTCCAGCAGTTGAAACTCAAATTCCTTGTAAACATTGTGCAGCACTCCGTGGCCAAACTTACATTTTGTTTTTGCATCAGAGATGGCAAGAACTCGACTAATATGATGAAAAACCTCGAGGGTCTGTTGCGGTGCTGGCCCAGTGTCTTCTTGAGAGAAAGCGAGAAACAGCTTTTTGCTAAGATGTAGGCGGCAAGAGCAGCAGAAGACGAGCATCTGCAGCTGTCCAGAGGTAGGTGCTGGTTGCCGGCGTCTTTCAGCAGAAGCCGCGGTCCGGAGCGCACCACCACCGGCACTATGCTCTGTGCGCCACCAAGCCTTTTCTTCGCCTCCGGGAGACGGAGAGCTCGGCAGATGCCGAAACGGAAAGAACGAAGCCACACAGCACCGGCATTGAGTGTGCAGCTCTCAAACTGACAGAGGACAAGAACTGACAACGATCCAGCCGTTGAAACTTAAATTCCTTCCAAACATTATGCAGCACTCTGGGGCAAAACTTACATTTTCTTTTTGCATCAGAGATGGTAAGAACTCTTCTAACTTGATGAAAAACCACGAGGGACACTTGCTGTGCTGACCGAGTATCTTCTTGAGAGAAAGCGAGAAACAGCTTTTCGCTAAGATGTAGGCGGCAAGAGCAGCAGAAGACGAGCATCCGCAGCTGTCCAGGGGTCGGTGCCGGTTGCCGGCGTCTTTCGGCAGAAGCCGCGGTCCGGAGCGCACCGCCACCGGCACTATTCTCTGTGTGTGAAAAAACCGCTTCTTCGCCTCCGGGAGTAGGAGAGCTCGGCAGATGCCGAGACGGGAAGAACGAAGCCGCACAGCACCGGCATTGAGTGTGCAGCTCTCAAACTGACAGAGGACAAGAACTGACAACGTTCCAGCAGTTGAAACTCAAATTCCTTCTAAACATTATGGAGCACTCCGTGGCCAAACTTACTTTATGTTTTTGCATGAGAGATGGAAAAAACTCGACGAACTTGATGAAAAACCTCGATGGAGGCTTGCGTTGCGGGCCCAGTTTCTTCTTGAGAGAAAGCGTGAAAAAATTTTCACTAAGATGTAGGCGGCCAGAGCAGCAGAAGACGAACATCCGCAGGTGTCTGGAGGTAGGTGCCGGTCGCCAGCGTCTTTCGGCAGAAACCGCGTTCCGGAGCGCACCGCCACCGGCACTATGCTCAGTGCGCTAAAACACCGCATCCTCGACTCTGGGAGAAGGAGAGCTCGGCAGATGCCGAGAGGGGAAGAAAGAAGTCGCTCAGCAGCGGCATTGAGTGTGCAGCTCTCAAACTGACAGAGGACAAGAACTGACAACGTTCCAGCAGTTGAAACTCAAATTCCTTCTAAACATTATGCAGCACTTCGTGGCCAAACTTACTTTTTGTTTTTCAATCAGAGATGGTAAGAACTCATCTAACATGATGAAAAACCTCGAGGGACCCTTGCTTTGCTGACTCTGTATCTTTTTGAGAAAAATCGTGAAACAGCATTTCGCCAAGATGTAGGCGGCAAGAGCAGCAGAAGACGAGCATCCGCAGCTGACCGGAGGTAGGTGCCGGTCGCCGGCATCTTTTGGCAGAAGCCGCGGACCGGAGCGCACCGCCACCGGCACTATGCTCTGTGCGCAAAGAAACCGCTTCTTCGCCTCCGGGAGACGGAGAGCTCGGCAGATGCCGAGACGGGAAGAACGAAGCCGCACAACACTGGCATTGAGTGTGCTGCTCTCAAACTGACAGAGGACAAGAACTGACAACGTTCCAGCAGTTGAAACTCAAATTCTTTGTAAACATGGTGCAGCACTCCGTGGCCAAACTTACTTTTTGTTTTTGCATCAGAGATGGTAAGAACTCTTCTAACCTGATGAAAAACCTCGAGGGGACCTTACTGTGCTGACCCATTTTCTTCTTGAGAGAAAGCGTGAAACAGCTTTTCGCTAAGATGTAGGCGGCAAGAGCAGCAGAAGATGAGCATCCACAGCTGACCGGAGGCAGGTGCCGGTCGCCGGAGTCTTTCGGCAAAAGCCGCGGACCGGAGCGCACCGCCACCGGCAATATGCTCTGTGCGCGTAAAAGCCTCTTTTTTGCCTCCGGGAGACGGAGAGCTCGGCAGATGCCGAGACTGGAAGTACGAAGCCGCACAACACTGGCATTGAGTGTGCTGCTCTCAAACTGACAGAGGACAAGAACTGACAACGTTCCAGCAGTTGAAACTCAAATTCCTTGTAAACATGGTGCAGCACTCCGTGGCCAAACTTAGATTCTGTTTTTGCATCAGAGATGGTAAGAACTCTTCTAACTTGATGAAAAACTTCAAGGGACCCCTGCTGTGCTGACTCCCTATCTTCTTGAGAGAAAGCGGGAAACAGCATTTCGTCAAGATGTAGGCGGCAAGAGCAGCAGAAGACGAGCATCCGCAGCTGACCGGAGGCAGGTGCCGGTCGCCGGAGTCTTTTGGCAGAAGCCGCAATCCGGAGCGCACCACAACCGGCACTATGCTCTGTGCACGAAAAAGCCGCTTCTTTGCCTCCGGGAGACGGAGAGCTCAGCAGATGCCGAGAGGGGAAAAACGAAGTCGTGTATCAACGGAATGAGTGTGCACCTTTCAAAGTGACAGAAGAAAAGAACTGACAACGTTCCAGCAGTTGAAACTCAAATTCCTTCTAAACATTATGCAGCACTCTGTGGCCAAACTTACATTTTCTTTTTGCATCAGAGATGGTAAGAACTCTTCTAACTTGATGAAAAACCACGAGGGACGCTTGCTGTGCTGACCGAGTATCTTCTTGAGAGAAAGCGAGAAACAGCTTTTCGCTAAGATGTAGGCGGCAAGAGCAGCAGAAGACGAGCATCCGCAGCTGTCCAGGGGTCGGTGCCGGTCGCCGGCGTCTTTCGGCAGAAGCCGCGGTCCGGAGCGCACCGCCACCGGCACTATTCTCTGTGCGCGAAAAAGCCGCTTCTTCGCCTCCGGGAGACGGAGAGCTCGGCAGATGCCGAGACGGGAAGAAAGAAGACACACAGAACCGGAATTGAGTGTGCAGCTCTCAAACTGACAGCCGACAAGAACTGACAACGTTCCAGCAGTTGAAACTCAAATTCCTTCTAAACATTATGGAGCACTCCGTGGCCAAACTTACTTTATGTTTTTGCATGAGATATGGAAAAAACTCGACGAACTTGATGAAAAACCTCGATGGAGGCTTGCGTTGCGGGCCCAGTTTCTTCTTGAGAGAAAGCGTGAAAAAGCTTTTCACTAAGATGTAGGCGGCAAGAGCAGCAGAAGACGAGCATCCGCAGCTGTCCGGAGGTAGGTGCCGGTCGCCAGCGTCTTTCGGCAGAAGCCGCGGTCTGGAGCGCACCGCCACTGGCACTATGCTCTGTGCGCGTAAAAAGCCGCTTCTTCGCCTCCGGGAGAAGGAGAGCTCGGCAGATGCCGAGACGGGAAGAAAGAAGACGCTCAGCAGCGCATTGAGTGTGCAGCTCTCAAACTGACAGAGGACAAGAACTGACAACGTTCCAGCAGTTGAAACTCAAATTCCTTCTAAACATTATGCAGCACTCCGTGGCCAAACTTACTTTTGTTTTTGCATCAGAGATGGTAAGAACTCATCTAACATGATGAAAAACCTCGAGGGACCCTTGCTTTGCTGACTCTGTATCTTTTGAGAAAAATCGTGAAACAGCTTTTCGCCAAGATGTAGGCGGCAAGAGCAGCAGAAGACGAGCATTCACAACTCTCCGGAGATAGGTGCCGGTTGTCGGCGTCTTTCGGCAGAAGCCGTGGTGCGGAGACCACCACCACCGGCCCTATGCTCTCTGCGCAAAAAAGCCGCTTCTTCGACTCCGAGAGACAGAGAGATTGGCAGATGCCGAGACGGGAAGAACGAAGCCGCACAGCACTGGCATTGAGTGTGCAGCTCTCAAACTGACAGAGGACAAGAACTGACAACGTTCCAGCAGTTGAAACTCAAATTCCTTCTAAACATTGATGCAGCACTCCGTGGCCAAACTTACTTTTTGTTTTTGCATCAGAGATGGTAAGAACTCTTCTAACCTGATGAAAAACCTCGAGGGGACCTTACTGTGCTGACCCAGTTTCTTCTTGAGAGAAAGCGTGAAACAGCTTTTCGCTAAGATGTAGGCGGCAAGAGCAGCAGAAGATGAGCATCCGCAGCTGTCCGGAGGTAGGTGCCGGTTGCCGGAGTCTTTCGGCAAAAGCCGCGGACCGGAGCGCATCGCCACCGGCACTATGCTCTGTGCGCAAAGAAACCGCTTCTTCGCCTCCGGGAGACGGAGAGCTCGGCAGATGCCGAGACGGGAAGAACGAAGCCGCACAACACTGGCATTGAGTGTGCAGCTCTCAAACTGACAGAGGACAAGAACTGACAACGTTCCAGCAGTTGAAACTCAAATTCCTTCTAAACATTATGCAGCACTCTGTGGCCAAACTTACATTTTGTTTTTGAATCAGAGATGGTAAGAACTCTTCTAACTTGATGAAAAACTTCAAGGGACCCCTGCTGTGCTGACTCCCTATCTTCTTGAGAGAAAGCGAGAAACAGCATTTTGTCAAGATGTAGGCGGCAAGAGCAGCCGAAGACGAGCATCCGCAGCTGACCGGAGGCAGGTGCCGGTCGCCGGAGTCTTTTGGCAGAAGCCGCAATCCGGAGCGCACCGCCACCGGCACTATGCTCTGTGCACGAAAAAGCCGCTTCTTTGCCTCCGGGAGACGGAGAGCTCGGCAGATGCCGAGAGGGGAAAAACGAAGTCGTGTATCAACGGAATTGAGTGTGCACCTTTCAAAGTGACAGAAGAAAAGAACTGACAACGTTCCAGCAGTTGAAACTCAAATTCCTTCTAAACATTATGCAGCACTCTGTGGCCAAACTTAATTTTGTTTTTGCATCAGAGATGGTAAGAACACGACTAATATGATGAAATCCTTGAGGGTCCCTTGCGATGCTGGCCCGGTGTCTTCTTGAGAGAAAGCGAGAAACAGCTTTTCGCTAAGATGTAGGCGGCAAGAGCAGCAGAAGACGAGCATCCGCAGCTGTCCGGAGGTAGGTGCCGGTTGCCGGCGTCTTTCAGCAGAAGCCGCGGTCCGGAGCGCACCGCCACCGGCACTATGCTCTGTGCGCGTAAAAGCCGCTTCTTCGCCTCCGGGAGACGGAGAGCTCGGCAGATGCCGAGACAGGAAGAACGAAGCCGCACAGCAGCGGCATTTTGTGTGCAGCTCAGAAACAGACTAAGGAAAAGGACTGACAACGTTCCAGCAGTTGAAACTCAAATTCCTTCTAAACATTATGCAGCACTCCGTGGCCAAACTTACTTTTTGTTTTTGCATCAGATATGGAAAGTACTCGTCTAACTTGATGTAAAAACTCGAGGGACCCTTGCTGTGCTGACCAATTTTCTTTTTGAGAAAAAGCGTGAAACAGCTTTTCGCTAAGATGTAGGCGGCAAGAGCAGCAGAAGACGAGCATCTGCAGCTGTCCGGAGGTAGGTGCCGGTTGCCGGCGTCTTTCGGCAAAAGCTGCGGTCTGGAGCGCATCGCCACCGGCACTATGCTCTGTGCGCGAAAAAAACGCTTCTTCTCCTCCGGGAGACGGAGAGCTCGGCAGATGCCGAGACAGGAAGAAAGAAGACACACAGAACCGGAATTGAGTGTGCAGCTCTCAAACTGACAGAGGACAAGAACTGACAACGTTCCAGCAGTTGAAACTCAAATTCCTTCTAAACATTATGCAGCACTCTGGGGCCAAACTTTCTTTTTGTTTTTGCATCAGAGATGGTAAGAACTCTTCTAACATGATGAAAAATCTCGACGGACCCTTGCGGTGCTGGCACAGTGTCTTCTTGAGAGAAAGCGAGAAACAGCTTTTCACTAAGATGTAGGCGGCAAGAGAAGCAGAAGACTAGCATTTGCAGCTGTCCGGAGGTAGGTGCCGGTCTCCGGCGTCTTTCAGCAGAAGCCGCGGTCCGGAGCGCGACGCCACCGGCACTATGCTCTGTTCTCGAAAAAGCCGCTTCTTCGCCTCCGGGAGACGGAGAGCTCTGCTGATGCCGAGACGGGATGAACGAAGCCGCACAGCAGCGGCATTGAGTGTGCAGCTCTCAAACTGACAGAGGACAAGAACTGACAACGTTCCAGCAGTAGAAACTCAAATTCCTTCTAAATCTTATGCAGCACTCCGTGGCCGAACTTACATTTTGTTTTTGCAACAGAGATGGTAAGAACTCTTCTAAACTGATGAAAAGCCTCGAGTACCCTTGCTGTGCTGACCCAGTTACTTCTTGAGAGAAAGCGAGAAACAGCTTTTCGCTAAGATGTAGGCGGCAAGAGAAGCAGAAGACGAGCATTTGCAGCTGTCCGGAGGTAGGTGCCGGTCGCCGGCGTCTTTCGGCAGAAGCCGCGGTCCGGAGCGCACCGCCATCGGCACTATGCTCTGTTCTCGAAAAAGCCGCTTCTTCGTCCCCGGGATATGGAGAGCTCGGCAGATGCCGAGACGGGATGAACGAAGCCGCACAGCAGCGGCATTGAGTGTGCAGCTCTCAAACTGACAGAGGACAAGAACTTACAACGTTCCAGCAGTTGAAACTCAAATTCCTTCTAAACATTATGCAGCACTCTGTGGCCAAACTTACTTTTTGTTTTTGCATCAGAGATGGTAAGAACTCTTCTAAACTGATGAAAAGCCTCGAGTAACCCTTGCTGTGCTGACCCAGTTACTTCTTGAGAGAAAGCGTGAAACAGCTTTTCGCTAAGATGTAGGCGGCAAGAGCAGCAGAAGACGGGCATCCGCAGCTGTCTGGAGGTAGGTGCCGGTCGCCGGAGTCTTTTGGCAGAAGCCGTTGTGCGCAGCCCACTGCCACCGGCACTGTGCTCTGTGTGTGAAAAAGCCGCTTCTTCACTTCCGGGAGACAGAGAGCTCGGCAAATGCCGAGACAGGAAAAATGAAGCCGCACAGCAGCGGCATTGAGTGTGCAGCTCTCAAACTGACAGAGGACAAGAACTGACAACGTTCCAGCAGTTGAAACTCAAATTCCTTCTAAACATTATGCAGCACTCTGTGGCCAAACTTACTTTTTGTTTTTGCATCAGAGATGTTAAGAACTCGACTAACTTGATGAAATACCTTGACGGACCCTTGCTGTGCTGACCCCGTTTCTTCTTGAGAGAAAGCGTGAAACAGCTTTTCGCTAAGATGTAGGCGGCAAGAGCAGCAGAAGACGGTCATCCGCAGCTGTCCGGAGGTAGGTGCCGGTCGCCGAAGTCTTTCGGCAGAAGCCGTGGTGCGGAGCCCGCCGCCACCGGCACTATGCTCTGTGCGCCACCAAGCCGTTTCTTCACCTCCGGGAGATGGAGAGCTCGGCAGATGCCGAGACGGGAAGAACGACGCCGCACAGCAGCGGCATTGAGTGTGCAGCTCTCAAACTGACAGAGGACAAGAACTGACAACGTTCCAGCAGTTGAAACTCAAATTCCTTCTAAATCTTATGCAGCACTCCGTGGCCAAAATTACTTTTTGTTTTTGCATCAGAGAGTGAAAGAACTCGACTAACTTGATGAAAAACCTCGAGGGTCCCTTGCGGTGCTGACCCAGTTTCATCTTGAGAGAAAGCGTGAAACAGCTTTTCGCTAAGATGTAGGCGGCAAGAGCAGCAGTTCCCGGCGTCTTTCGGCAGAAGCCGCGGTCCGGAGCGCACAGCGACCGGCACAATGCTCTGTGCGCGAACAAGCCGCTTCTTCGCCTCCGGGCAACGGAGAGCTCGGCAGATGCTGAGATGCGTTAAACCACGGCGCAAAGCACCGGAATTGAGTGCACAGCTCTCAACCTGAGCCAGGACAAGAACTAATCACTTTCCAGACGTTTAAGCTTCGTTTAACAGACGAAGGGAAAAAGTTCTCGGACAACTTCTTTTTTGCATCTTTCAAAGCTATTTGAAGCACTCCGTGGGGAATCTTAAGTTTTCTTTTCGCCTCGGAGCTGATAGGAATTCGACTATCTTTATGAAAACACGTCGGGGATTCTTACTGTGCTGGCACAGTTTTTTCTTGAGAGAAAGCCTGGAAAAGCTTTTGCGCTAAGATGTAGGCGGCAAGAGCCGCAGAAGTCGGGTTACCGCAACTCGCCAAAGAAAGGTGCCGGTTCCCAGCATCTTTAGGCAGAAGCCGCGATTTGGAGCGGAATGCGACCGGCAAAATGCTCTGTGCGCGAACAAGCCGCTTCTTTGCCTCCGGCCGACAGAGAGTTCGGCAGATGCTGAGATGCGTTAAACGAAAGCGCAAAGCACCAGGATTGAGTGCACAGCTCTCAAACTGAGCCAGGACAAGAACTAACCACTTTCCACACGTTTCTGCTTCGTTTAACAGACGAAGGGAAAAAGTACTCGGACAACTTTTCTTTGCACCTTTCTAAGCTATTTGAAGCACTCCTTGGGGAATCTTACTTTTTCTTTTCGCCTCGGAGCTGATAGGAATTCGACTAGCTTTATGAAAAAAGTCCAAGGATTCTTATTGTGCTTGTACAGTTTTTTCTTGAGAGAATGCCTCGAAAACCTTTTTCGCTAAGATGTAAGCAGCAAGAGCCGCAGAAGCTGGTTTACCGCAACTCGCCAAAGATAGGTGCTGGTTTCCGGCGTCTATTGGCAGAAGCCGTGGTCCGGAGTGCATAGCGACAGGCACAATGCCTTGAGCGCAAACAAGCCGCTTCTTCGCCTCCAGGCAACGGAGAGCTCGGCAGATGCTGAGACGCATTAAACGAATGCGCAACGCACCGGGATTGAGTGCACAGCTCTCAAACTGAGCTAGGACAAGAACTAATCACTTTCCAGATGTTTAAGCTTCCTTTAACAGACGAAGGGAAAAAGTTCTCGGACAACTTTTCTTTGCACCTTTCTAAGCTATTTGAAGCACTCCGTGGGGAATCTTACTTTTTCTTTTCGTGTCGGAGCTGATAGGAATTCGATTAGCTTTATGAAAACACGTCGAGGGATTCTTCCTCTGTTGGCACAGTTTTTTCGTGAGAGAAAGCCTGGAAAAGCTTTTGCGCTAAGATGTAGGAGGCAAGAGCAGCAGAAGACGGTTTACCGCAACTCGCCAAAGAAAGGTGCCGGTTCCCGGCGTCTTTCGGCAGTAGCCGCGGTCCGGAGCGCACAGCGACCGGCACAATGCCTTGTGCGCGAAAAACCGCTTCTTCGCCTCCGGGCGACGGAGAGCTCGGCAGATGCTGAGACACATTAAACGAAAGCGCAAAGCTCCGGGATTGAGTGCACAGCTCTCAAACTGAGCTAGGACAATACCTAATCACTTTCCAGACGTTTAAGTTTCCTTTAACAGACGAAGGGAAAAAGTTCTCGGACAACTTTTCTTTGCACCTTTCTAAGCTATTTGAAGCACTCCGTGGGGAATCTTTTTCTTTTAGCCTCGGAGCTGATAGGAATTCTACTATCTTTATGAAACACGTCCGGGGATTCTTATTGTGCTTCCACAGTTTTTTCGTGAGAGAAAGCCTGGAAAAGCTTTTGCGCTAAGATGTAGGTGGCAAGAGCCACAGAAGACGGTTTACCGCAACTCGCCAAAGGTACGTGCCGGTTCCCGGCGTCTATCGGCAGAAGCCGCGGTCCGGAGAGCACAGCGACTGGCACAATGCCTTGTGCGTGAAGAAGCCGCTTCTTTGCCTCCGGGCGACGGAGAGTTCGGCAGACGCTGAGACGCGTTAAACGAAGCCGCAAAGCTCCCGGATTGAGTGCACAGCTCTCAAACTGAGCCAGGACAAGACCTAACCACTTTCCAGACATTTAAATTTACTTTAACATAGGAAGGAAAAAGTTCTCGGACAACTTTTCTTTGCACCTTTCTAAGCTATTTGAAGCACTCCGTGGGGAATCTTACGTTTTCTTTTCGCCTCAGAGCTAGCAAGAACTCGACAAGCTTTATGAGAAACGTCGAGGGATTCTTCCTGTGCTGGCAAAGTTTTTTCTTGAGAGAAAGCCTGGAAAAGCTTTTTCGCTAAGATGTAAGCAGCAAGAGCCGCAGAAGACGGGATACCGCAACTCGCCGAATGTTGGTGCCGTTTCGCGGGGTCTTTCAGCAGAAGCCACGGTCTGGAGCGCAACGGTACCGGCACAATGCTCTGTGCGCGAAGAAGCCGCCTCTTCGCCTCCGGGCGACGGAGAGCTCGGCAGATGTTTAGACGCGTTAAACGAAGGCGCAAAGCACCGGGATTGAGTGCACAGCTCTCAAACTGAGCCAGGACAAGCACTAACCACTTTCCAGACGTTTAAACTTCCTTTAACAGACAAAGGGAAAAAGTTCTCGGACAACTTTTCTTTGCACCTTTCTAAGCAATTTGAAGCACTCCGTGAGGAATCTTTCTATTTCTTTCCGCCTCGGAGCTAGAAAGAACTCGACTAGCTTTATGAAAAACGTCGAGGGATTCTTCCTGTGCTGGCACCGTTTTTTTCTTGAGAGAAAGCTTGGAAAAGCTTTTTCGCTAAGATGTAGGCGGCAAGAGCCGCAGAAGACGGGTTACCGCAACTGGCCGAAGGTAAGTGCCGTTTCCCGGCCTCTATCGGCAGAAGCCGCCGTCCGGTGCGCACAGCGACCGGC
>NC_066338.1:1235726-1310018 GCF_022539315.1 Serinus canaria
GTGTTTCTGCGGAAGACGGGGTGGACCCGGTGAACGCCGCGGAAGAAGGGGTGTACCCGGTGTGTGCCACGGAAGACGAGGTAGACACGGTGTCCGCCGCAGAAGACGGGGGGGACCCGGTGTCCGCCGCGAAAGACGGGTTGACCCGGTGTCCGTCGTATAAGACGGGGTAGACTTGGTGTCTGCGCGGAAGACGGGGGGGACCCGGTGTTTGCCGCGGAAGACGGGGCGGACCCGGTGTCCGCGCGGAAGATGGGGCGTACCCAGTGTCCGCCGCGGAAGACGGGGTGGACCCTGTGACCACAGCGGTAGACGGAGTAAACCTTGTGTCCGCCGTGGAAGTCGCAGAAGACCCGGTGTCCGCTGCGGAAGCCGGGACAGACAAGGTATCCGCCGCGGAAGACGTGGGGGACCCGGTGTCGGCCGTGGAAGATTGGGTGGACCCGGTTGGAGCCATGGCAGACGGGGTGGACCCAGTGTCCGTTGCGGAAGACAGGGTGGACCCAGTGTCCGCCGCGAAAGCCTGGGCGGACCCGGTGTCCGCCGCGGAAGTCAGGTTGGACCTGGTGTCTGACGCAGAAAGCGGGGTAAAAACTGTGTCTGCCGCAAAAGACGGGGCGGACCGGGTGTCCGCCGCTGAAGACAGGGCGGACCCAGTGTCCGCCGTGGAAGACGGGGCGCAACCGGCGTCGGCCCCGGAAGATGCCGTGGACACGGTGTTCGCAGAGGAAGACAGGAGATAGATGCGGTGTCCCTCTCAGAAGACGGGGCGGAACCGGAGTCCGCCGGGGAAGAGGGGGTAGACCCTGTATCCGCCGCGGAACTTGCGGTAGACCCGGTGTCCGCCGCGGAAGACGGGGTCACCCGGTGTCCGCCGTGGAAGGCGGGGTGGACACAGTGTCCGCAGCGGAACACGGTGCGGACCTGGTGTCTGGCGTGGAAGACGGGCTAGACCCGGTGTCCGCCGCGGAACTCGCGGTAGACCGGGTGTTCGCCACGGAAGACGGGGTGGACCCGGTGTCCGCTGCGGAAGCCTGGGTAGACCCAGTGTCCGCTGTGGAAGAAGGGGTAGACTTGGTGTCTGCTGCGGAGGACGAGGGGGACCCGGTGTTTTCTGCGGAAGACGGGGTGGACCCGGTGTCCGCCGCGGAAGAAGGGGTGTACCTTGTGTCTGCCACGGAAGACGGGGTAGACCCGGTGTCCGCCGCAGAAGACGGGGGGGACCCGGTGTCCGCCGCGGAAGACGGGGTGGTCCTGGTGTCTGCCGCGGAAGACGCAGGAGACCCGGTGTCCGCCGCAGAAGACGGGGCGGACCTGGTGTCCGCCGCGGAAGTCTGGTTGGACCTGGTGTCTGACGCAGAAAACGGGATAAAAACTGTGTCTGCCGCAAAAGACGGGGCGGACCGGGTGTCCGCCGCTGAAGACAGGGCGGACCCGGTGTCCGCCGTGGAAGACGGGGCGCAACCGGTGTCGGCCCCGGAAGATGCCGTGGACACGGTGTTCGCAGAGGAAGACAGGGGGTAGATGCGGTGTCCCTCTCAGAAGACGGGGCGGAACCGGAGTCCGCCGGGGAAGAGGGGGTAGACCCTGTATCCGCCGCGGAACTTGCGGTAGACCCGGTGTCCGGCGTGGAAAACGTGGTGGACCTGGTGTCCGCCGCGGAAGACGGGGGTCATCCGGTGTCCGCCGTGGAAGGCGGGGTGGACACGGTCTCCGCAGCGGAATACGGGGCGGACCCGGTGTCCGCCGTGCAAACCTGGGTAGACCCAGTGTCCCCCGTGGAAGAAGGAGTAGACTTGGTGTCTGCTGCGGAGGACGGGGGGGACCTGGTGTTTTCTGCGGAAGACGGGGTGGACCCGGTGTCCGCCACGGAAGAAGGGGTGTACCCGGTGTCTGCCACGGAAGACGGGGTAGACACGGTGTCCGCCGCAGAAGACGGGGGGGACCCGGTGTCCACCGCGGAAGATGGGGCAGACCCGGTATCTGCCGCGGATGATGGGGACGACTGCTGACCGCCGCGGGCCACGGGGAGGACCCGGCGTCGGCCGTGGAAGATGGAGGGAACCTGTTGTCCGCCACGGAATGGGGGGGGGACCCGGTGTCCTCCGCGAAAGACGGGTTTACCCCGTGTCCGTCGTATAAGACGGGGTAGACTTGGTGTCTGCCGCGGAAGACGGGGGGGACCCGGTGTTTGCCGCGGAAGACAGGGCGGACCCGGTGTCCGCCGTGGAAGATGGGGTCACCCGGTGTCCGCTGTGGAAGACGGGGTGGACCCTGTGACCGCAGCGGTAGACGGAGTAAACCTTGTGTCCACCGCGGAAGTCGCAGAAGACCCGGTGTCCTCTGCGGAAGCCGGGGCAGACAAGGTGTCCGCCGCGGAAGACGGGGGGGACCCGGTGTTGGCCGTGGAAGATGGGGTGGACCTGTTGGGGCCGCGGCAGACGGGGTGGACCCGGTGTCCGTTGCGGAAGACAGGGCGGACACAGTGTCCGCCGCGGAAGTCTGGGCGGACCCGGTGTCTGACGCGAAAGACTGCGTAGACCTGGTGTCCGCCGCAGAAGTCGGGTCGGACCTGGTGTCTGACGCAGAAAACGGGGTAAAAACTGTGTCTGTCACAGAAGACGGGGTGGACCAGGTGTCCGCTGGGGAACACGGGGCCGACCTGGTGTCCCCCGCGGAAGACGCGGTAGACCCGGTGTCCGAGGTGGAAAATGTGGTAGACATGGTGCCCACCGCAGAAGTCGGGGTAGATCTGGTGTCCGCCGCGGAAGATGAGGTGGATCCGGTGTCCTCCCCGGAAGACGGGCTGGACCCGGTGTTCGCCGCAGTAGCCTGGGTAGACCCCGTGTCCGACGCGAAATACTGGTTAGACCCGGTGTCTGCCGCGGAAGACAGGGTGGACCCGTTGTTGGCCGCGGAAGCCTGGGTAGACCCGGTGTCCGCTGCAAAAGACGGGGCGGATGCGGTGTTCGCCGCGGAACCTGAGTAGACCCAGTGTCCGTCGCGGAAGACGGGGCAGACCAGGTATCTGCCGCGGATGACGGGGATGACCCGGTGTCTGCCGCGGGCCACGGGGAGGACCCGGTGTCCGCCGTGGAAGAAGGGGTGGACCCGGTGTACGTTGCGGAAGACGGGGTGGACCCAGTGTCCCTTGCGGAAGCCTGGGCGGACCCGGTGTCCGCCGTGGAAGATGGGGTGGACCCGGTGTTGGCCACGGAAGACGGGGTAGACCGGAGTCCGTCGCGGAAGACGGGGCGGACCCGGTGTCCGTCGCTTAAGACGGGGCGGTCCCGGTGTCGGCCACGGAAGACGGGGTGGACCCGGTGACCGCAGCGGTAGACGGGGTAGACCCTGAGTCCGCCGCGGAACACTCAGAAGACCCGTTGTCGGCGGCGGAAGACGGGGTGTACCTGGTGTCCAAGGCGGAAGACGGGGCGGACCCGGTGTTCGCCTCGGAAGATGCGGTAGACCCGGTGTCCGTCGCGGAAGACGGGGTGGACCCATTGTCCGCAGCGGAACACGGGGCGGACCCTCTGTCTTAAGCGGAAGTCAGGTTGGACTTGGTGTCCGACGCAGAAAACGGGGTAAACCCTGTTTCTGTCACGGAAGACGGGGTGGACCCGGTGTCCGCTGCGGATCACGAGGCGGACTCGGTGTCCGAGGTGGAAAATGTGGTAGATATGGTGCCCGCTGTGGAAGACGGGGTAGACTCGGTGTCCGCCGCAGAAGATGGGCTGGACCCAGTGTCCGCCGAGGAAGACGGGTTAAACCGGTGTCTGCGGGGAAGATGGGGCATACCCGGTGTACACCGGGGAAGACGGGGTGGACCCTGTGACCGCAGCGGTAGATGGAGTAAACCCTGTGTCCGCCACGGAAGTCGCAGGAGACCCGTTGTCCACTGCGGAAGCTGGGGCAGACAAGGTGTCTGCCGCGGAAGACGGGGAGGACCCGGTGTCCGCCGTGGAAGATCGGGTGGACCTGGTTGGCGCCGCGGAAGATGGGGTGGACCCGGTGTCAGTTGCGGAAGACGGGGTGGACCCAGTGTCCGCCGCGGAAGCCTGTGCGGACCCGGTGTCCGACGCGAAAGACTGGGTAGACCCAGTGTCCGCCGCGGAAGTCGTGTTGGACCCGGTGTCTGACGCAGAAAACGGGGTAAAAGCTGTGTCTGTCACAGAAGACGGGGTGGACCAGGTGTCCGCTGCGGAACACGGGGCGGACCTGGTGTCCCCCGCGGTAGACGCGGTAGACCCGGTGTCCGCCGCAAAAACCTCGGTAGACCCAGTGTCCAACGCGAAAGACTGGGTAGACCTGGTGTCCACTGCAGAAGATGGGGCGGACCCGGTGTCTGCTGTGGAAGACCTGGTAGACCAGGTGTCCGCAGCGGAAGACAGGCGGGACCTGGTGTCCGCCGCGGAAGCCATGGTAGACCCGGTGTCCGCCGTGGAAAACGTGGCAGACTTGGTGTCCACCGCGGAAGACGGGGTGGACCCGATGTCCGCCGCAAAAGACGGGGTGAACCCGGTGTCCGCCACGAAAGCCTGGGTAGACCAGGTGTCCGCTGCGGGGGCCAGTGTAGACCTGGTGTCCTCCGCGGACTGCAGGGTAGACCTGGTGTCCTCTACGAATGACTGGGTTGACCTGGTGTCCACCGCGGCAAAGGCGGTTGACCTTTTGTCTGCCGCGGACGAAGGGGTAGACCTGGTGGCTGCTGCAGAAGACGGGTTGGACCTGGTCTGCGCCACGGAAGACAGGTAGACCTGCTGTCCGCCGTGGCAAACGGGCTAGACCTAGTGTCCCCAGCGCAAAATGGTTAGACCTCGTGTGCGCCGAGGCAAACGGGTGAGTCGTGGTGTGCGCCGCGGAAGACGGGATAGACCTGGTGTCTGCCACGGAAAAAGAAGTAGATATGGTGTCCTCCTCGGAAGACAGGGTAGACCAGGTGTCCTATGCATCAAACGCTGTAGACCTGGTGTCCACCGCGGAAGATGTGGTAGACTTGGTGTCCGCTGCAGAAGACGGAGGGGGAATCTGTATCAGCCGCGGAAGACGGGGTGGACCAGGTGTCCGCCGCGGAAGACGGGGTGGACCCGGTGTGCGCCGCGGAAGACGTGATAGACCTGGTGTCTGCCGCGGAAGACGGGGGGCACCCAGTGTCTGCTGCAGAAGCCAGGGTAGACCCGGCGTCCGCCGCGAAAGCCTGGGTAGACCAGGTGTCAGTTGCAGAAGACAGGGTGGACCCGGTGTCCGCCGCGGAAGGCTGGGTAGACCCGGTGTCCGCCGTGGAAAACATGGTAGACTTGGTGTCCACCGCGGAAGATGGGGTGGACCCGGTGTCCGCCGCGGAAGACGGGGTGGACCCGGTGTCCGCCGCGAAAGCCTGGGTAGACCAGGTGTCCGACGCGAAAGACTGGGTAGACCCTGAGTCCGCCGCGGGGCCTGGGGTAGACCCAGTGTCCTCCGCGGACTGCAGGGTAGACCTGGTGTCTTCTGCGAACGACGGGGTAGACCTGGTGTCCGCCGCGGACGACGGGGAAGAGTAGGTGTCAACCGCGGAAGACGGGGCAGACTTGGTGTCCCCCACAGATGACTGGGTTGACCTGGTGTCCACCGCGGCAAAGGCGGTTGACCTGATGTCTGCCGCGGACGAAGGGGTAGACCTGGTGTTTGTTGCGGATGACGGGTTGGATCTGGTCTGCGCCACGGAAGACGGGTAGACCTGCTGTCCGCCGTGGCAAACGGGCTAGACTTAGTGTCCCCAGCGCAAAATGGTTAGACCTCGTGTGCGCCGAGGCAAACGGGGTAGTCATGGTGTGCGCCGCGGAAGACGGGGTAGACCTGGTGTCCGACACGGAAAAAGAAGTAGATACGGTGTCCGCCTCGGAAGACAGGGTAGACCTGGTGTCCTAGGCATCAAACGCTGTAGACCTGGTGTCCACCGCGGAAGACGGGATAAATCTGTTGTGCGGCACAGCAAACGGGGTAGACATGGTGTCCGCCGTGGAAGACGGGGTACACCTGGTGTCCGCCACAGCAAACGGGGTAGACCTCGTGTCCCCAGAACAAACGGGGTAGATCTGGTGTTCGCCGGGAAAGACCGGTTAGACCTGGTGTCCGCCACGCAAGCGGGGTAGACATGGTGTCCGCCGCGGCAAACGGAGTTGACCTGGTATCTGAAGCGGAAGATGAGTTGGACATGGTCTCCGCCGCGGAAGACGGGATAGACCTGTTGTCCGCCGCGCTATTGGGGTAGACCTGGTGTCCGCCGTGGATGACGGGGTAAACATGGTGTCCGCCGGGGCAAACAGGGTAGTCTTGGTGTCCGCCGCGGAAGACGGTGTAGACGTGGTTTCCGCCGCAGAATAAGAGGTTGACCTGGTGTCCGCCACGACGGCTGGGGTAGACCCAGTGTTTGCCGCGGAAGACGGGCTGGACCTGGTGTTCGCCGCAGAAGATGGGGGAGACCTGGTATTCGCCGCGGATGATGGGTTCGACCCGGTGTCCGCCGCGGAAGACGGGGTAGACCCGGTGTCCGCCGCGGCCGCCGGGGTAGACCTGGTGTCGGCCGCGGTAGACGGGTAGACCTGGTGTCCGTCACGGAAGACGGGGTAGACTTGGTGTCTCCCACGGATGACTGGGTTGACGTGGTGTCCTCCGCGTTAAATGCGGTTGACCTGTTTTCTGCCGCGGACGAATGGGCTAGACCTGGTGTTTGCCGCGGAAGACGGGTTGGACCTGGTCTGCGCCACGGAAGACAGGTAGACCTGCTGTCTGCCGCGGCAAACGGGCTAGACCTAGTGTCCCCAGCGCAAAATGGTTAGACCTCGTGTGTGCCGAGGCAAACGGGGTAGTCATGGTGTCCCCAGCGGAAGACGGGGTAGACCTGGTGTCCGACACGGAAAAAGAAGTAGATATGGTTTCTGCCGCGGGAGACAGTGTAGACCTCGTGTCCGCCTTGGAAGAAAGGGTAGACCTGGTGTCCTATGCATCAAACGCTGTAGACCTGGTGTCCACCGCGGAAGACGGGGTAGACCTGGTCTCCGCCGTGGCAGACGGGTCGACCTTGTGTCCGCACAGAAGACAGAGTAGACCGGGTGTCCCCAGAACAAACAGGGTAGATTTGGTGTGCCCGCGGCAAACGGGGTCGGCCTGGTGTCCACCACAGAAGACAGGGTAGACCTTGTCCGACTTGGCCGCCGGGGTAGACCTGGTGTCCCCTGCGGATGACGGGTTAGACCTGGTGTCCGCTGCGTCAAATGCGGTTTACTTGGTGTCCGCCACGGAAGATGTAGTAGATCTGTGGTGCGGCGCGGCAAGGGGGGTAGACATGCTGTCCGCTGCAGAAGTCGGGTTAGACCTAGTCTCAGCCGCAATAGAAGGGTAGACCTTGTGTCCATCGCGGAAGACGGGGTAGACCTGGTGTCCCCAGAAAAAACAGGGTAAATCTGGTGTGCGCCGTGATAGACCGGTTAGACCTGGTTTCCGCCACGCAAACGGGGTAGACTTGGTGTCCCCCGCGGAAGACTGGGTAGACATGGTGTGCGCCGCGGAAGACGAGTTGGACCTGGTTTCTGCCACGGAAGACGGGGTAGACATGGTGTCTGCCGCGGCAAACGGGGTAGACCTGGTGTCTGCCGCAGAAGACAGGTTGGACATTGTCTCTGCCGCGGAAGACGGGGTAGACCTGGTGTCCGCCGCGGCTAACGGGGTAGACCTGGTGTCCCCCGCGGAAGACGGGGTACACCTGGTGTGGGCTGTGGAAGTCGGGTTGGACTTTCTTTCCGCCGCAGAAGATGGGGTAGACATGGTGTCTGCCGCGGCAAACGGGGTAGATTTGGTGTCTGCCGCGGATGACGGGCTGGACCTGGTGTTCGCCGCAGAAGACGGGAGAGACCTGGTGTCCATGCGGATGACGTGGTAGACCTGGTGTCCGCCGCGTCAAATGCGGTTGACTTGGTGTCCGCCGCTGAAAACGTGGTAGATCCGTTGTGCAGCGAGGCAAAGGGGGTAGACATAGTGTCCGCCGCGGCGGCCAGGGCACATCTGGTGTCCGCCGTGGAAGACGGGTTACACCTGGTGTCTGCCGCGCAAGACGGGGAAGACCTGGTGTCCTCCGCGGCAAAAAATGTAGAGGCGGTATCAGCCGTGGTGGCAGGAGTAGACCTGGTGACTGCCGCCGAAGACGGGGAAGACCTCGTGTCAGCAGCAGGAAGTGGTGTAGACTTGGAGTCCGTCGCAGAAAACGGGCTAGGCCTGGTGTTTGCCGCGGCAGCCGGGGCAGACCTGGTGTCCGCTGCGAAAGACAGGGTAGACCTGGTCTCCACCACGGAAGACGGGGTAGACCTGGTCTCTGCAGCGGTAGACGGGTAGACGTCGTGTCCTCCACGGTTGACGGGGTAGACCTGGTGTCCCCAGAACAAACGGGGTAGATATGGTGTGCACCGTGGAAAATGTGGAAGTCCTGGTGTCCGTCGCGGCAACCGGGTTAGACCTGGTTTCCGCCACGCAAACGGGGTAGACTTGGTGTCCCCGGCGGATGACGCAGTAGACCTGGTGTCCGCCACAACAAAGCGGTTGACCTGTTGTCTGACGTGGACGAAGGTGTAGACCTGGTGTCCGCCGAGGAAGACGGCTACACCTGATGTTTGCCGCTGAAGGTGGGTACACTCGGTGTCTGCCGCAGAACACGGCTTAGACCTGGTGTCCGCCACGGAAGACGGGGTAGGCATGGTGTCCGCCACGGAAGACAGGGTAGGCATGGTGTTTGCCGCGGAAGACGGGAGAGACCCAGTGTCCCCCGCGGATGACGGGGTAGACCTGCGTCAAATGCGGTTGACTTGGTGTCCACCGCGGAAGATGTGGTGGATCTGTTGTGCGGCGTGGCAAAGGGGGTAGACATAGTGTCTGCCGCGGCGGCCGGGACACACCTGGTGTCCGCCGTGGAAGACGGGTTACACCTGGTGTCCGCCGCGCAAAACGGGGAAGACCTGGTGTCCTCCGTGGCAAAAAATGTAGAGGAGGTGTCTGCCGTGGCGGCAGGAGTAGACCTGGTGACTGCCGCCGAAGACGGGGAAGACCTCGTGTCAGCAGCAGAAGGCGGTGTAGACTTGGTGTCCGTCACAGCAAACGGGGTAGACCTGGTGTTCGCCGCGAAAGACAGGGTAAATCTGGTGTCCGCCGAGGAAGACGGGGTAGACCGGGTGTCCACCAAGGAACACGGCTTAGACCTGGTGTCCGCCGCGGAAGACGGGGTAGGCTTGGTGTCCGCCGCGGAAGACGGGGTAGACCTTGTGTCCGCGCGGAAGACAGGGTAGACCTGGTGTCCCCAGAACAAACAGGGTAGATCTGGTGTGACCGCGACAAACGGTGTAGACCTGGTGTCCACCGCATCAAATGCGATTGACTTGGTGTTCCCCGTGGATGACTGGGTGGACCTGGTGTCCACCGCTGCAAATGCGGTTGACCTGGTGTCTGCCGCGGAAGACGGGTTGGACCTGGTCTGCGCCGCGGAAGACAGGTAGACCTGGTGTCCGCCGCGGCAAACGAGCTAGATCTAGTGTCCCCAGCGCCAAATTGGTTAAACCTTGTGTGTGCCGAGCCAAACAGGGTAGTCCTGGTGTGCGCTGCGGCAGACGGGGTAGACCTGGTGTCCGCCATGGAAAAAGAAGTAGATATGGTGTCCGCCGCGGGAGACCGGGTAGACCTTGTGTCCGCCTCTGAAGACCGGGTAGACCTGGTGTCCTATGCATCAAACGCTCTAGGCCTGGTGTCCACCGTGGAAGACGGGATAAATCTGTTGTGCAGCGCGGCAAACGGTGTAGACATGGTGTCCGCCACGTCAATCATCGTAGACCCGGGGTCCGCCGCGGATGACAGGGTAGACCCAGTGTCCACCACAGGAAGACAAGGTAGACCTGGTGTCCTTCGCGGAAGACAGGGTAGACCTGGTGTCCCCAGAACAAACGGGGTAGATCTGGTGTGCGCCCTGGCAAACGGTGTAGACATGGTGTCCGCCGCGGAAGACGGGGTACACCTGGTCTCCGCAGCGTCAATCATCGTAGACCCGGTGTCCGCCGTGGATGACGGGGTAGACCCAGTGTCCGCCACAGGTAGACGGGGTAGACCTGGTGTCCCCAGAACAATCGGGGTAGATCTGGTGTGCGCTGCGGCAAACGGGGAAGACCTGGTGTCTGCTGAGGAAGACGGGGTAGACCTGGTCTCGGCCGCGGTAGACGGGTAGACCTGGTGTCCGTCGCAGAAGACGGGGTAGACTTGGTGTCCACCGCAGATGACTGGGTTGACGTGGTGTCCACCGCGGCAAAGGCGGTTGACCTGATGTCTGCTGCGGATGAAGGGGTAGACCTGGTGTCTGATGCGGAAGACGGGTTGGACCTGGTCTGCGCCACGGAAGACGGGTAGACCTGGAGTCCGCCGCGGCAGACGGGCTAGACCTAGTGTCCCCAGCGCAAAATGGTTAGAACTCGTGTGCGCCGAGCCAAACGGGGTAGTCGTGGTGTGCGCCGTGGAAGACGGGGTAGACCTGGTGTCTGCCGCGGATGACGGGCTGGACCTGGTGTTCGCCGCTGAAAATGGGAGAGACCTGGTGTCCATGAGGATGACGTGGTAGACCTGGTGTCCGCCGCGTCAAATGCGGTTGACTTGGTGTCTGCCGCTGAAGACGTGGTACATCTATTGTGCGGCGCGGCAAAGGGGGTAGACATAGTGTCCGCAGCGGCGGCCGGGGCACACCTGGTGTCCGCCGTGGAAGACGGGTTACACCTGGTGTCTGCCGCGCAAGACGGGGAAGACCTGGTGTCCTCCGCGGCAAAAAATGTAGAGGCGGTATCAGCCGTGGTGGCAGGAGTAGACCTGGTGACCGCCGCCGAAGACGGGGAAGACCTCGTGTCAGCAGCAGGAAGCGGTGTAGACTTGGAGTCCGTCGCAGAAAACGGGCTAGGCCTGGTGTTTGCCGCGGCGGCCGGGGCAGACCTGGTGTCTGCAGTGAAAGACGGGGTAGACCTGGTGTCTGCCGCGGACGACGGGGTAGACCTGGTGTCCGCTGCAGAAGACTGGGTAGACTGCTGTCCGCCGCTGAACACGGGGTAGACCAGGTGTCCGCCGCGCCAGCCGGGGCACACCTGGTGTCTGCCGCGGAAGACAGGTTACACCTGGTGTCCGCCGCGGAAGACGGGATAAGTCTGTTGTGTGGCGTGGCAAACGGGGTAGACATGGTGTCCGTCGCGGAAGATGGCGCAGACCTGGTCTCCGCCGCAGTAGATGGGTAGACCTTGTGTCCGCGTGGAAGACAGGGTAGACCTGGTGACCCCAGAACAAACAGGGTAGATCTGGTGTGCCCGTGGCAAACGGGGTAGGCATGCTGTCCGCCGCGGAAGACAGGGTTGACCTGGTGTCCGCCACGCGGTAGGCATGGTGTCCGTTGCGGATGACAGGATAGATCTGTTGTGCGTCGCAGCAAACGGGGAACATGGTGTCCGCCACGGAAGACGGGGTAGACCTGGTCTCGGCTGCGGTAGACCGGTAGACCTGGTGTCTGTCGCGCAAACGGGGTAGACTTGGTGTTTGCCGCTGATGACGGGTAAGACCTGGTGTCCGCCGCAAAAGACGGGGTAGACATGGTCTCCGCTGCGGTAGACGAGTAGACCTCATGTCCAGCACGGGTGACGGGGTAGACCTGGTGTCCCCAGAACAAACGGGGTAGATATGGTGCGTGCGGCGGATAATGTGAAAGACCTGGTGTCCACCGCGGCAACCGGGGTAGACCTGGTGTCCGCCACGCAAACGGGATAGACTTGGTGTCCCTGGCGGATGGCGGGGTAGACCTGTGGTCCGCCGCAAAAAAGCGGTGGACATGGAACACTGGAGAATATTGTTATCCGATGGAATCTCATGGAACCTGTTGTCCATGGTGAAAGAGCCGGGGCTGATGGAACACTTAATAACATTGTTACCCAATGGAATCTCATGGAATCAGGTGTCCATGGTGACAGAGCCGCGATAATGGAACACAGGAGAACATTATTGCACAGTGAAATATTATGGAACCAGGTGTCCATGGTGACAGAGCCGGAGCGGATGGAACACTGGAGAACATTTTTACCCCATGGAATCTCATGGAAACAGGTGAGAATGGTGACAGAATGGGGCCTGATGGAACACTGGAGAACACTGTTACATCATGGAATCTCATGGAACCAGGTGTCCATGGTAACTGAGCTGGGCCTGAGGGAACACTGGAAAACATTGTTACCCCATGGAATCTCATGGAACCAGGTGTCCATGGTAACTGAGCTGGGCCTGAGGGAACACTAGAAAACATTGTTACGCCATGGAATCTCATGGAACCAGGTGTCCATGGTGACAGAACAGGGCCTGATGGAACACTGGAAAACATTGTTACCCCATGGAATCTCATGGAACCAAGTGTTCATGGTGACAGAGCTAGGCGTCAAAGAACACTGGAGAACATTTTTACCCAGTGGAACCTCATGGAATCAGGTGTGCATGGTGACAGAGCCGGGAATGATTGAAGAGTGGAGAACATTGTTACCCTGTGCAATCTCATGGAACCAGGTGTCCATGGTGATAGACCAGGGCCTGATGGAACACGGGAGAACATTGTTACCCAGTGGAATCTCATGGAACCAGCTGTCCATGGTGACAGAGTCAGGCCTGGTGGAACACAGGAGAACATTGTTATCCCAAGGAACCTCATGAAACTTGGTGTCCATGGTGACAGAATGGGGCCTGATGAAACAGATGAGAACATTATTACGCCATGGAATCTGATGGAACCAGCTGTCCATGGTGACACATCGGGGCCTGATGTAACACTGGAGAACATTGTTACCCCATGGAATCTCATGGAACCAGGTGTCCATGGTGACAGAGCCGGGCCAGATGGAACACTGGAGAACATTGTTTCCCCATGGAATCTCATGGAACCAGGTGTCCATGGTAACTGAGCTGGGCCTGAGGGAACACTGAGAAACATTGTTACCCATGGAATCTCATGGAACCAGGTGTCCATGGTGACAGAACGGGCCTGATGGAACACTGGAGAACATTGTTACCCCATGGAATCTCATGGAACCAGGTGTTCATGGTGACAGAGCTAGGCGTCAAATGGAACACTGGAGAACATTGTTTACCCCAGTGGAATCTCATGGAACCAGGTGTCATGGTGACAGAGCCAGGCCTGATGGAACATTGGAGAACATTGTTACCCCAGTGCAATCTCATGGAACCAGGTGTCCATGGTGACAGACCAGGGCCTGATGAACACGGGAGAACATTGTTACCCATGGAATCTCATGGAACCAGTTCCATGGTGACAGACGGCAGGAACTGGAACATGTTCCCCAGTGGAACCAGCCAGGGTGACAGCAGGCTGGTAACCGGAGAACATTGTTATCCCAGGAACCTCATGAACTTGGTGTCCATGGTGACAGAATGGGCCTGATGAACAATGGAACATTATTACGCCATGGAATCTGATGGAACCAGCTGTCCATGGTGACACATCGGGGCCTGATGTAACACTGGAGAACATTGTTACCCCATGGAATCTCATGGAACCAGGTGTCCATGGTGACAGAGCCGGGCCAGATGGAACACTGGAGAACATTGTTTCCCCATGAAATCTCAAGGAACCAGTTTTCCATGGTGACAACTGGGGCCTGATGGAACACTGGAGAAAATTGTTACACAGTGGAATCTCATGGAAATAGGTCTCCATAGTGACAGAGCTGGGCCTGATGGAACACTGGAGAACATTGGTACCCCATGGAATCTCATGGAACCAGGTGCCCATGGTGACAGACCCGGGTAAATGGAACACTGGAGAACATTGTTCCCCAGTGGAATCTCATGGAACCAGGTGTCCATGGTGACAGAGACGGGCCTGATGGAATACTGGAGAAAATTTTTACCCCACGGAATCTCATGGAACAGGGTGTCCATGGTGAAAGAATCTGGCTAATGGAACACTGGACAAAATTGTTACGCCATGGAATCTCATGGAACCAGGTGTCAATGGTGACAGAGCCAGGCCTGATGGAACATTGGAGAACATTGTTACCCCAGGGAATCTCATGGAACCAGGCGTCCATGGTGACAGATGAGGGCCTGATGCAACACCGGAGAACATTGTTACAAAGGGAATCTCATGGAACAACGTTTCCATGGTGACAGAGCTGGGCAAAGTGTATACTGGAGAACATGGTTCCCCAGTGGAACCTCATAGGACCAGGTGTCCCTGGTAACACACGCAGGGCTGATGTAACGCTGGAGAACATTGTTACCCACTGGAATCTGATGGAACCAGTTTTACATGGTGACAGAACAGGGCCTGATGGAACACTGGATACCATTGTTACCCCACGGAATCTCATGGAACCAGGAAAACATGGTGACAGAGCAGGGCCTGTCGGAAAACTGGAGGACATTGTTACACCATAGTATCTCATGGAAAAATGTGGCCATGGTGACAGAGTCAGGCTGATGGAACACTGGAGAACATTGTTACGCCATGGAATCTGATGGAACCAGGTGTCCATGGTGACAGAGCCAGGCCTGATGGAACACTGGAGAACATTGTTACCCCATGAAATCTCATGGAACTAGGTGTCTATCGTGAGAGATCTGGGCCAGAATGAACACTGGAGGACATTGTTACCCACTCGAATTGCATGGAACCAGGTGTCCATAGTGACAGAATGGGGCCTGATGGAACACGGGAGAACATTGTTACCCAGTGGAATCTCATGGAACCAGCTGTCCATGGTGACAGAGGCAGGCCTGATGGAACACTGGAGAACATTGTTACGCCTTTTAATCTCATGGAAACACGTGTCGATGGTGACAGAGTCAGGCTAATGGAACACTGGAGAATATTGTTACGCCATGGAATCTCATGGAACCAGGTGTCTCTCGTGAGAGAGCTGGGTCTGATGAAACACTGGAGAACATTGTTACCCCATGGAATCTCATGGAACCAGCTCTCTATGGTGAGAGAGCTGAGCCAGATGGAACACTGTAGAACATTGTTACCCCATGGAATCTGATGAAACCAGGTTTCCATGGTGACAGAGCCATGCCTGATGGAACACTGGAGAAGATATTTACGCCATGGAATCGTATGGAACCAGGTGTCCATGATGACAGAGCCAGTCCTGATGCAACACTGGAGAACATTTTTCCCCAGTGAAATCCCATAGATCTAGATGTCCATGGTGACTGAGGCAGGCCTGCTGTAACACTGGTTAACATTGTTTCCCACTGGAATCTCATGGAACCAGGTGTCCATGGTGAGAGAGCCGGGCCTGATGGAACACAGGAGAACATTGTTCCCCAGTGGAACCTCATAAAACCAGTTGTCCCTCGTGACACATGAAAGCCTGATGTAAGGCTGGAGGACATTGTTATCCAGTGGAACCTCATGGAACCAGGTGACCATGGTGACAGAGCTGGGCCTCAGGGAACACTGGAGAACATTGTTGCTCCATGGAATCTGATGGAAGCAGGTGTCCATGCAGACAGAGCCAGTACTGATGGAACACTGGAAAACATTTTTACGCCATGGAATCTCATGGTACCAGCTGTCTATTCTGACAGAGCCATGCCTGATGGAACACTAAAGAACACATTTACCCCATGGAATCTCATGGAACCAGATGTCCTTGGTGACAGATCTGGTCCTGATGGAACAGTTGAGAACATTGTTACCCCATAGAATCTCATGGAACCAGGTGTCGATGGTGACAGAGCCAGGCGTGATGGAACACTGGAGAACATTGTTACGCCATGAAATCTCATGGAACCAGGTTTCTCTCCTGAGAGAGCTGGGCTTGATGGAACAATGGAGAACATTGTTACCCAGGGGAATCTCATGGAACCAGGTGTCAATGATTACAGATCTGGGCCTGATGGAACACTGGTTAACATTGTTACCCACTGGAATCTCATGGAACCAGGTGTCTCTCCTGTGAGAGCTGGGCCTGATAGAACACTGGAGAACATTGTTACCCAAGGGAATCTCATGGAACCAGTTGTCCATTGTGACAGATCTGGGCCTGATTGAACACTGGAGAACATTGTTACCCCATGGAATCTCATGGAACCTGGTTTCCATGGTAACAGAACAGGGCCTGATGGAACACTGGAGAACATTGTTACCCCATGGAATCTCATGGAACCAGGTGTCAATGGTGACAGAGCCGGGCCTGATGGAACACTGGAGAACTTTCTAACGCCTTTGAATCTCATGTAAACAGGTGTCGATGGTGACAGAGTCAGGCTAATGGAACACTTAAGAACATTATTACCCCAGGGAATCTCATCGAACCAGGTGTCTCTGGTGAGAGAGCTGGGCCTGATGGAACACTGGAGAACAGTGTTCCCCCATGGAATCTCATGGAACAAGCTGTCCATGGTGACAGAGCTGGGCCTCAGGGAACACTGGAGAACATTTTTCCCCCATGGAATCTGATGGAACCAGGTGTCCATTTTAACAGAGTCGGGAAAATGGAATACTGGAGAATATGGTTACCCACTGGAATCTCATGGAACCTGGTGTCCATGGTGACAGAGGCAGGCCTGATGGAACACTGGAGAACATTTTTACCCACTGGAATCTCATGGAACTAGGTGTCTATAGTGAGAGATCTTGGCCTGATTGAACACTGAGGAACATTGTTAACCCATGGAATCTCATGGAACCAGGTGTCCATGGTGACAGATCTAGGCCTGATGGAATACTGAGGAACATTTTTACCCCATGGAATCTCATGGGGTAACAATTTTGTCCAGTGTTCCATTAGCCAGATTCTTTCACCAGGGTGTCCATGGTGAAATAATCTGGCTAATGGAACACTGGACAAAATTGTTACCCCATGGAATCTCATGGAACCATGTGTCAATGGTGACAGAGCCAGGCCTGATGCAACACTCGTGAACATAGTTACCCCATGGAATCTCATGAAACCAGACATCCATGGTGACAGATGAGGGCCTGATGCAACACCGGAGAACATTTTTACAAAGGGAATCTCATGGAACAACATGTCCATGGTGACAGAGCCAGTCAAATTATATACCGGATAACATGGTTCCCCAGTGGAACCTCATAGAACCAGGTGTACCTGGTGACACACGCAGGCCTGATGTAACGCTGGAGAACATTGTTACCCGTTGAAATCTGATGGAACCAGCTTTCCTTGGTGACAGAACAGGGCCTGATGGAACACTGGATACCATTGTTACCCCACGGAATCTCATGGAATCAGGAAAACATGGTGACAGACCTGAGCCTGTTGGAAAACTGGAGGACATTGTTGCCCCATAGTATCTCACGAAAAAATGTTGCCATGGTGACAGAGCCAGGCTAATGGCACACTGGAGAACATTGTTACCCCATGGAATCTCTTGGAACCAGGTGTCCATGGTGACAGAGCCAGGCCTGATGGAACACTGGAGAGCATTGTGACTCCATGGAATCGCATGGATCCAGGTGTCCATGGTGACAGATTTGGGCCTGATGGAACACTGGAGAAAATTGATCCCCAGTGGAATCTCATAGAACCTGGTGTCCATGGTGACAGAGGCAGGCCTGATGGAACACTGGAGAACATTGTTTCTCCATGGAATCCCATGGATCCAGGCGTCCATGGTGACAGATCTGGGACTGATGGAACCCTGGAGAACATAGTTACCCATCGGAATCTCATGGAACCAGGCGTCCGTGGTGAGAGATGAGGGCCTGATGGAAAACTAAAGAACATTGCTACCCCATGGAATCTCATTGAACCAGGTGTCCATGGTGACAGAGCCAGGCTAATTGAACACTAGAGAACATTGTTCCCCAGTGGAACCTCATAGAACCAGTTGTCCCTGGTGACACATGAAAGCCTGATGTAAGGCTGGAGGACATTGTTATCCAGTGGAATCTCATGGAACTACTTGACCGTGGTTACAGAATGGGGCCTGATGGAACACTGGAGAACATTGTTGCCCCATGGAATCTCATGGAACCAGGTAACTATTGTGACAGATCTGGGCCTGATGGAAAACTGAAGGACATTGTTACCCCATGGAATCTCATTGAAAAATTTGGCCATGGTGACAGAGCCGGGCAAAAGGAACACTGGAGAACAGTGTTACCCCATGGAATCTCATGTAACCAGGTGTCCTTGGTGACAGAGCCAGGCCTCATGGAACACTGGAGAACATTTTTACGCCATGGAATCTGATGGAACCAGGTGTCCATGTTGACAGAGACGGGTAAATGGAATACTGGAGAACATTGTTACCCCATGGAATCTCATGGAACCAGCTGTCCATGTTGACAGAGCTGGGCCTGAGGGATGACAGGAGAACATTGTTACCCAGTGGAATCTCATGGAACCAGGTGTCTATGGTGACAGATCCGGGCTTGATGGAACACTGGAGAACATTGTTACGCCTTTGAATTTCATGGACACACGTGTCGATGGTGACAGAGTCAGGCTAATGGAACACTTAAGAACATTGTTTTTCCATGGAATCTCATGGAATCAGGTGTCTCTCGTGAGAGAGCTGGGTCTGATGGAACACTGGAGAACATTGTTACCCCATGGAATCTCATGGAACCAGCTGTCTATGGTTAGAGGACTTAGCCTGATGGATCACTGTAGAACATTATTACCCCTTGGAATCTGATGGGACCAGGTGTCCATGGTGACAGAGTCATGCCTGATGGAACACTGGAGAAGATATTTACGCCATGGAATATCATGGAACCAGGTGTCGATGGTGAGAGTTTTGGGCCTGATGCAACACTGGAGAACATTTTTCCCCAGTGAAATCCCATAGATCTAGATGTCCATGGTGACTGAGGCAGGCCTGCTGTAACACTGGTTAACATTGTTTCCCACTGGAATCTCATGGAACCAGGTGTCCATGGTGACAGAGCCGGGCTAATTGAACACTCGAGAACATTGTTCCCCAGTGGAACCTCATAAAACCAGTTGTCCCTGGTGACACATGAAAGCCTGATGTAAGGCTGGAGGACATTGTTATCCAGTGGAATCTCATGGAACCAGGTAAGTATGGTGACAGATCTGTACCTGATGGAAAACTGGAGGACATTGTTACCCCATGGAATCTCATTGAAAAATTTGGCCATGGTGACAGAGCCGGGCAAAAGGAACACTGGAGAACAGTGTTACCCCATGGAATCTCATGTAAGCAGGTGTCCTTGGTGACAGAGCCGGGCCTCATGGAACACTGGAGAACATTTTTCCCCCATGGAATCTGATGGAACCAGGTGTCCATTTTAACAGAGTCGGGAAAATGGAACACTGGAGAATATGGTTACCCACTGGAATCTCATGGAACCAGCTGTCCATAGTGACAGAGCTGGGCCTGATGGAACACTGGAGAACATTGTTGCCCCATGGATTCTGATGGAAGAAGGTGTCCATGCAGACAGAGCCAGTACTGATGGAACACTGGAAAACATTTTTACGCCATGGAATCTCATGGTACCAGGTGTCTATGGTGACACAGCCATGCCTGATGAAACACTGGAGAACACACTTATCCCACGGAATCTCATGGAACCTGGTTTCCATGGTGACAGATGGGGGCCTGATGGAACACTGATGAACATTGTTACTCCATGGAATCTCATGGAACCTGGTCTCCATGGTGAGAGAGGGGGCCTGATGGAACACTGGAGAACATTGAAACCCCGTGAAATCTCATGGAATATGGTGTTCATTGTGACAGAGATGTGCCTGATGCAACACTGGAGAACATTGTTACACAGTGGAATCTCATGGAACCAGGTGTCCATGTTAGCAGATCTGGTCCTGATGGAACACTGGAGAACATTATTACCCCATGGAATCTCATGGAATCAGGTGACCGTGGTGAGAGTGCCGTGCTAATGGAACACTGGACAACATTGTTGCATATTGGAATCTGATGGAACCAGGTGTCCATGGTGACAGAGCTGGGCCTGATGGAACACTGGAGAAACTTGTTACCGAATGGAATGTCATGGAACCTGGTGTCCATGGTGACAGAGCCGGGCATGATGGAACACTGGAGAACACTGTTACCCAAGGCAATCTCAAGCAACCAGGTGTCCATTGTGACAGATCTGAGGTAATGGAACAATGGAGAACATTTTAAACTATGGAATATGATGGAACCAGGTTATCATGGTGACAGAGCCGGGCCTAATGGAACACTGGAGAACATTGTTACCCCATAGAATCTGATGGAACCAGGTGCCCATGGTGACAGATCCAGGCGAATGGAACGCTGGAGAAGATTTTTACCCCATGGAATCTCATGGAACCAGGTGTCCATGCTGACAGAAGGGGGCCTGATGGAACACTGGAGAACAGTGTTACCCCATGGAATTTCATGCAACCATGTGTCCATGGGGAAAGTGCTGGGCCGGATGGAACACTAGAGAACATTGTTACGCCATGGAATCTCATGGAACCAGGTGTCCATAGTGACAGACCCTGGCTAACTGAACACTGGAGAACGTTTTTACGCCATGGAATCTGATGGAACCAGGTGTCCATGGTGACAGAGCCAGGCCTGATGGAACACTGGAGAACATTGTCACCCCATGAAATCTCATGGAACTAGGTGTCTATTGTGAGAGATCTGGGCCAGATTGAACACTGGAGGACATTGTTACGCACTGGAATCTCATGGAACCAGGTGTCCATAGTTACAGAAGGGGGCCTGATGGGACACTGGAGAGCATGCTTACCCCATGGAATCTCATGGAACCAGGTAACCATGGTGACAGATCTGGGCCTGATGGGACACTGGGGAATATTGTTTCTCCATGGAATCTCATGGAACCAGGTGTCCATGGTGACAGACCTGGGCAAATGGAATACTAGAGAACATTGTTCCCCAGTGGAATCTCATAGAACCTGGTGTCCATGTTGACAGAGCTGGGCCAGATGGAACACTGGACAACATTGTTACCCCATGGAATCTCATGGAACCAGGTGTCCATGGTGACAGACCTGGGCAAAGGGAACACTGGAGAAAATTTTTACCCCACGGTATCTCATGGAATAGGGTGTCCATGGTGACAGAATCTGGCTAATGGAACACTGGACAAAATTGTTACCCCATGGAATCTCATGGAACCAGGTGTCAATGGTGACAGAGCCAGGCCTGATGCAACACTCGAGAACATATTTACCCCATGGAATCTCATAGAACCAGGCGTCCATGGTGACAGATGAGGGCCTGATGCAACACTGGAGAACATTGTTACAAAGGGAATCTCATGGAACAACGTGTCCATGTTGAAAGAGCTGGGCAAAGTGTATACTGGAGAACATGGTTCCCCAGTGGAACCTCATAGAACCAGGTGTCCCTGGTGAAACACAGAGGCCTGATGTAACGCTGGAGAACACTGTTACCCACTGGAATCTGATGAAACCAGGTTTCCATGGTGACAGAACAGGGCCTGATGGAACACTGGAGAATATTGTTGCCCCATGGAATCTCATGGAACCAGGTAACAATGGTGACAGAGATGGGCCTGTTATAAAATTGGAGGACATTGTTACCCCATAGTATCTCACGGAAAAATGTGGCCATGGTGACAGAGTCAGGCTGACGGAACACTGGAGAACATTGTTACCCCATGGAATCTCTTGGAACCAGGTGTCCATGGTGACAGAGCTGGGCCTGATGGAACACTGGAGAACATGGTTACTCTATGAAATCTCATGGAACCAGGCATCCATGGTGACAGATCTGGGCCTGATGGAACACTGGAGAACATTGTTACTCCATGGAATCTCATGGAACCAGGCATCCATGGTGACAGATCTGGGACTGATGGAACACTGGAGAACATAGTTACCCAATGGAATCTCATGGAACCAGGTGTCCGTGTTTACAGAGGAGGGCCTGATGGAAAATTAAAACATTTGTACCCCATGGAATCTAATGGAACCAGGTGTCCATGTTGACAGAGCCGTGCTAATTGAACACTGGAGAACATTGTTCCCCAGTGGAAGCTCATAAAACCAGTTGCCCCTGGTGACACATTAAAGCCTGATGTTAGGCTGGAGGACATTGTTATCCATTGGAATCTCATGGAACCAGGTGACCATGGTGACAGAGCTGGGCCTGATGGAACACTGGAGAACATTTTTGCCCCATGGAATCTCATTGAAAAATTTGGCCATGGTGACAGAGCCCGGCTAAAGGAACACTGGAGAACAGTGTTACCCCATGGAATCTCATGTAACCAGGTGTCCATGGTGACAGAGCCTGGCCTCATGGAACACTCAAGAACATTTTCACGCCATGGAATCTGATGGAATCAGGTGACTATGGTGACAGTGTCTGGCTAATGTAATACTGGAGGACATTGTTTTCCACTGGAATCTCATGGAACCAGCTGTCCGTGGTGACAGATCTGGGCCTGATGGAACCCTGGAGAACATTGTTACCCCACGGAATCTCATGGAACCAGGTGTCTCACCTGTGAGAGCTGGGCCGGATGGAACACTGGAGAACATTGTTACCCCATGGAATCTCATGGAACCAGGTGTCCATGTTGACAGAGCTGGGCCTGATGGAACACTGGGGAACATTGTTACCCCAGGGAATCTCATGGAACCAGGTGTCGATGGTGACAGAGCCAGGCCTGATGGAATACTGAAGAACTTTGTTACGCCTTTGAATCTCATGGATACACGTGTCGATGGTGACAGAGTCAGGCCAATGGAACACTGGAGAACATTGTTACCCCATGGAATCTCATGGAACCAGGTGTCTCTGGTGAGAGAGCTGGGCCTCCGGGAACACTGGAGAACATTTTGACCCCATGGAATCTCATGGAACCAGGTATCCATGGTAACAGAGCCAGGGATGATGGAACCATGGAGAATATTTTTACCCCATGGAATCAGATGAAACCAGTTGTCCATGGTGACAGATGGAGTCCTAATGTAACACTTGAGAGCATTGTTACCCCATGGAATCTCATGGAACCAGGTGTCCATGGTGACAGAACCGGATTTCATGGAACACGTGAGAACATTTTTACGCCATGGAATGTGATGGAACGAGGTGTCACTAGTGACAGAACCAGGCCTGATTGAATACTGGAGAACATTGTTACCCGAAGGAATCTGATGGAACCAAATGTCCATGGTGACAGATGAGGGCCTGATGCAACACTGGAGAACACTGTTACCCCATGGAATCTCATGGAAATAGGTGTCCATGGTAACAGAGGCAGGCCAGATGGAACACTGTAGAACATTGTTACCCCATGGAATCTCATGAAACCAGATGTCCATGGTGACAGAATGGGGCCTAATGGAATACTGGAGAACATTATTACCCCATGGAATCTCATGGAACCAGATGTCCATAGTGAAAGAACCTGGCGAATGGAACACAGGAGAACATTGTTACCCCATGGAATCTCATGGAACCAGGCGTCCATGGTGACAGATGAGGGCCTGATGCAACACCGGAGAACATTGTTACAAAGGGAATCTCATGGAACATTGTGTCCATGGTGACAGAGCCGGGCAAACTTTATACTGGAGAACATGGTTCCCCAGTGGAACCTCATAAAACCAGTTGTCCCTGGTGACACATGAAAGCCTGATGTAAGGCTGGAGGACATTGTTACCCAGTGGAATCTCATGAAACCAGGTGACCATGGTGACAGTACAGGGCCTGATGGAACACTGGATACTATTGTTACCCCACGGAATCTCATGGAACCAGGCATCCATGGTGACAGATCTGGGCCTGATGGAACACTGGAGAACATAGTTACCCCATGGAATCTCATGGAACCAGGTGTCCATGGTGACAGAGCTGGGTTAATTGAACACTGGAGAACATTGTTCCCCAGTGGAACCTCATAAAACCAGTTGTCCCTGGTGACACATGAAAGCCTGATGTAAGGCTGGAGGACATTGTTACCCAGTGGAATCTCATGAAACCAGGTGACCATGGTGACAGATCCGGGCCTGATGGAACACTGGAGGACATTGTTGCCCCATGGAATCTCATGGAACCAGGTAATTATGGTGACAGATCTTGGCCTGATGGAAAACTGGAGGACATTGTTACCCCATGGAATCTCATTGAAAAATTTCGCCATGGTGACAGAGCGCGGCTAAAGGAAAACTGGAGAACAGTGTTGCCCCATGGAATCTCATGGAACCAGCTGTCCATGGTGACAGAGGGAGTCCTAATGTAACACTGGAGAACATTGTTTCCCCATGGAATCTCATGGAACCGGGTGTCTCTCCTGTGAGAGCTGGGCCTGATAGAACACTGGAGAACATTGTTACCCCATGGAATCTCATGGAACCAGGTTTCCATCTTGACAGAGCCAGGCCTGATGGAACACTGGAGAACATTGTTACCCCATGGAATATCATAGAACCAGGTGTCCATGGTGACAGATCCGAGACTGATGGAACACTGGAGAACATTGTTACACCAAGGAATCTCATGGAACCAGGTGTCCATGGTGACAGGTCCCGGCTAATGGAACACTGGAGAACATTGTTTTTCCATGGAATCTCATGGAAACGGGTGTTTATGGTGAGAGAGCTGGCCCTGATGGAACACTGGAGAACATTGTTACCCCATGGAATCTGATGGAATCAGGTGTCCATTCTGAAAGATCCAGCCCTGATGAAACACTGGAGAATGTTTTTACACCATGGAATCTCATGTAACCAGGTGTCCATGGTGACAGATCCAGTCTAATGAAACACTGGAGAACCTTGTTACCCAGTGGAATGTCATAGAATTAGGTGTCCCTGGTGAAAGAGGCAGGCCTGATATAACACTCCAGAACATTGTTACCTACTGGAATCTCATGGAACCATGTATCCATATTGACAGAGCAGGCCCTGATGGAACACTGTAGAACATTTTTACGCCATGAAATCTGTTGGAACCATGTGTCCCTTGTGACAGAGCCAGGTCTGATGAAACACTGGAGAACATTGTTACCCCATGGAATCTCATGGAAGTAAGTGTCTGTGGTGAGAGATCGGGGCCTGATTGAACACTGTTGCCAACATATTTTATGAAAAATCCTTTACTTAAGATTTTTCTTTTCCTAAGATCTGAGAAGCCTCGGAACAAACTAAACAATTCTTATCTGCTGCTTTGGAATGCCACGGGAAAATCTGTGATTGGCCCCGTCAGACTGTTTCCAATGAAGAGCCTGTCACAATTCACCTGTTTGGCCCGTCTCGGGCTGAGAAGACTTCAGTTTACACATTCCTATTCTATTCTTAGCTTAGCCTTGTAGTGAAACCTTTCTCTTTACTCTTTTAGTATAGTTTCTATATCTTATATATCATATCATAATAAATCAAAGCCTTCTGATACATGGAGTCAATGTTGTCGTCTCTTCCCTCATCCTGAGACCCTCAAAAAACCCCTGTAATAGAACACTGGAGAACATTGTTACCCCATAGAATCTCATGGAACCAGGTGTCCATGGTAACAGAACTCGGCCTGATGGAATTCGGGAGAACATTTTTATCGCATGGAATCTCATGGAACCAGGTGTCCATGACGACAGAGCCGGGCTAATGGAATAATGGAGAGCATTGTTACCCCACTGAATCTCATGGAAACAGGCGACCATGGTGAAAGTGCTGGGCCTGATGGAACATTAGAGAAAATTGTTGCCCCATGGAATCTCATGGAACCAGGTGTTCATGCTGAAAGATGCAGGCCTGATAGAACACTGCAGAACATTGTTACCCCATGGAATGTGATGGAATCAGGTGTCCATCTTGAAAGATCCAGGCCTGATGGAACACTGGAGAATATTTTTACCCCATGGAATCTCATAGAACCAGGTTTCCATGGTGACAGAGCTGGGCCGGATGGAACACTGGAGAACATTGTGATCCCATGGAATCTCATGGAACCAGGTATCCATGGTAACAGAGCCTGGCCTGATGGAACACTGGAGAACATTGTTACCCCATGTAATCTGATGAAACCAGATGTCCATGGTGACAAAACTGGGCCTGATGGAATACTGGGGAACATTGTTACCCCATAGAATCTCTTGGAACCAGGTGTCCATGGAGAGATAGCTGGGCTAATGGAACACTAGAGAACATTGTTCCCCAGTTGAATCCCATGCAACCAGGTGTCCATGGTTGCAGAGCCAGGCCTGATGGAACACTGGAGAACATTGTTACCCCATGGAATGTCATGGAATCAGATGTCCATGGTGACAGAGCTGGGCCTGATGGAACACTGGAGAACATTGTGACCCAATGGAATCTCATGGAAACAGGTGTTTATGCTGAGAGAGCTGGGCCTGATTGAACACTTGAGAACATTGTTACACTAAGGAATCTGATGGAATCAGGTGTCCATGCTGAAAGATCCAGGCCTGATGGAACACTGGAGAACATTGTTACCCCATGGAATCTCATGGAAACAGGCGACCATGTTGAAAGTGCTGAGCCTGATGGAACACTAGAGAAAATTGTTACCCCATGGAATCTCATGGAACAAGGTGTCCATGGTGACAGAGCCAGGCCTGATGGAACACTGGGGAACATTGTTACACAGTGGAATCTCATGGAACCAGTTGTCAATGGTGACAGAGCTGGGCCTGATGGAACACTGGAGAACATTGTTACCCAGAGGAATATCACAGAATTAGGTGTCCCTGGTGACAGAGGCTGGCCTGATATAACACTACAGTACATTGCTACCTACTGGAATTTCATGGAGCCAGGTTTCCATGGTGACAGAGCCAGGTCAGATGAAACACTGGGGAACATTGTTATCCCATGGAATCTCATGGAACAAGGTGTCCATGGTTACAGAGCTGGGCCGGATGGAACACGGGAGAACAATGTTACCCCATGGAATCTCATGGCACCACGTGTCCATGGTTACAGAGTCCGGGTAATGGAACACTGGAGAACATTGTTACGCCATGGAATCTGATGGAATCAGGTGTTCATGCTGAAAGATCCAGTCCTGATGGAACTCGGGAGAACATTTTCTCCCCGTGGAATCTCATAGAACCAGGTTTTCATGGTGACAGAACTGGGCCTTATGGAACACTGGACAACATTGTTACTCTAAGGAATCTCATGGAACTAGGTCTCCATGGTGACAGAGCTAGGCCTGATGGAACACTGGAGATCATTGTGACCCCATGGAATCTCATGGAACCAGGTATCCATTGTAACAGAGCCAGGCCTGATGGAACACTGGAGAACATTGTTACCCCATGTAATCAAATGAAACCAGATGTCCATAGTGTCAAAGCTGGGCCTGATGGAATACTGGGGAACAATTTTACAGCATGGAATCTCATGGAACCTGGTGTCCATGGTGACAGAGCTGGGCCTGATTGAACACTGGATAACATTGTTAACTCATGGAATCTCATAGAACCAGGTTTCCATTGGGACAGAGCAGGGCCTGATAGACAACTGGAGAACACTGTTACCCCATGGAATCTCATGGAACCACGTGTCCATGATGACAGAGCTGGGCCTGATGGAACACTGGAGCACATTGTTACCCCATGGAATCTCATGGAACCAGGTGTCCATGGTGACAGGGCCAGGCCTGATGGAACACTGGAGAACATTGCTACCCAGGGGAATATCACGGAAATAGGTGTCCATGGAGATAAAATTGGCTAATGGAACACTCGAGAACATTGTTACGTAGGGGAATGTCATGGAACCAGGTATCCATGGTAACAGAACTCGGCCTGATGGAACACTGGGGTCCGCGGCGGAAGACTGGTAGATCCGTTGTCCGCCGCGGAAGATGGTGTAGACTTGGTGTACGCTGCGGAAGACGGGGAAGACCCGGCGTCCACCGCAGAAGACAGGGTATACCCTGTGTCCGCCGCAGAAGACGGGGTGGACCTGATGTCCTTCGTAGAATACGGGATAGTCCTGGTGCACACCTTGGAAGACGGGATGGACCATATGTACGCCGCGGCAAACTGGGTAGACACCCCGTCCTCCGCGGAAGACTAGGTAGACCCGATGTCTGCTGCGGAAGATGGGTTAAACTTGGTGTCCGGCGCGGCAAAAGGCGTGGACCCGGTGTCCACCGCGGAAGAACGGTTAGAACAGGTTTCCGCCGTGGAAGAGGAGGTAGACCCTGTGTCCGCCCCGGAAGACGTGGTAAACCCGGTTTCCGCCGTGGAAGACGGGGTGGACCTGGTGTCCGTCGTTGAAGACGGGAGAGACCTGTTGTACACGGCGGAAGACGGAATGGACCCCGTGTAAACAGCGGCAAACTGGTTAGACAAGGCGTCGACTGCGAAAGATGGGGTGGACCCGGTGTCCGCCGCGGAAGACGGGGTATACCTGGTGTCCGGCGCGGCAAACGGCATAGACCCAGTGTCTGCCGCTGAAGAAGGGTTATACCAGGTTTCCGCCGTGGAAGACGGCTAAACCGGTTGTCCGCCGTGAAAGACGGGGTAGATCAGGTGTTTGTGACGGAAGACGGGTTAGACCTGGTTTCCACCGCTGAAGACGGCGTAGACTTAGTTTCGGCCACGGAAGACGAGGGAAACCCGGTGTCTGCCGCGGAAGACAGGGTAAACCCGGTGTCCGCCGTGGAAGACTGGGCAGACCCGGTGTCCGCCGTGGAAGACTGGGCAGACCCGGTGTCCGCCGCGGAAGACGAGGTAGACCCTGTGTCCGCTGCGGAGGACTGGGTAGACTTGGTGTACGCTGCGGAAGATGGGATAGACCTGGTGTATGCCGCGGAAGACGGAGTGGACCCTGTGTAAACAGCGGGAAATTGGTTAGACACGGCGTCGACCGCAAAAGACTTGGTAGACCCGTTGTCCGCCGTGGAAGACAGGATATACCTGGTGTCCGGTGCGGCAAACGGCGTAGAACCGGTGTCCGCCGCTGAAGAAGGGGTAGACCATGTTTCCGCAGTGGAATACTGGTTAGACTTTGTTTCGGCCGCGGAAGACGAGGTATACCTGGTGTCTGCTGCGGAACACAGGGTAGACCCGGTGTCCGCCGCGGAAGACAGGGTAGACCTGGTGTCTGCTGCTAAACACAGGGTAGACCCGGTGTCCGCCGCGGAAGACAGGGTAGACCCAGTGTCTGCCACGGAAGACAGGGTAAACCTGGTGTCCGGCGCGGCATACGACGTAGACCCGCTGTCTGGCGCGGAAGACGGGGTAGACACGGTGTCCGCCGTGGAAGACTGGATAGACCTGGGTTACGCCGTGGAAGACGGGGTGGACCCTGTATACGCCGCGGCAAACTGGGTAGACACGGTGTCCGCCGCAGAAGACGGGGTAGACCCAGTGTCCCCCGCGGAAGACAGGGTCGTCCCGGTGTCCGCCGCGGAAGACGGGGTAAACCCGGTGTCCGCTGTGGCAAACAGCGTAGATCCAGTGTCCGCCGTGGAAGTCTGGGTAGAAGTAGTGTCCGCCGTGGAAGACGGGGTAGACCCGGTGTCCGCCGTGGAAGACAGTGTTGAGCTACTGTCTATCGCTGAAGACGGGGTAGACCTGGTGTCCGCCGCGCAAGAAGAGATATACTCGGTGTCCGCCGCGGAAGTCGGGGTAGACCTGATCTACGGCGCGGAAGACGCGGCAGAACCGTTGTCTGCCGCAGAAGACGGCGTAGAACCGCGGTGGGCCGCGGAAAATGGTGTAGACCCAGCGTCCACTGCAAAAGATGTGGTAGACCTGGTGTCCGCCACGGAAGACGGGGTAGACCCGGTGTCCGTCGCGGAAGACTGGGTAAACATGGTGTGCGATGCGGAAGAGAGGGTGGACCAGTTTTCCGTCGTGGTAAACGGGGTAGACCCTGTGTCCGCCGCGGAAGAAAGGGTAGACACGGTGTACGCTGCGGATGTAGGGGTAGACCCGGTGTCTGCCGCAAGAGTCGGCGTAGACCTGGGGTCCGCCACGGCAAACGGCGTAGACCCGGTGTCCGCCGCGGAAGAGGCTGTAGACCTGGTGTCCGCCGCGGAAGACGGGGTTGACCTGGTGTCCGCTGCGAAAGACGGGTTAGACCCGGTGTCCGTCGCGGAAGACGGTGTAGTCCCGGTGTCCACAGCGAAAGACTGGATATACTCAGTGTCCCACGTGGCAAACGGCGTAGACCTGGTGTCCGCCTTGGAAGAAGGGGTAGAACCGGTGTATGCCGTGGAATACGGGGTATACTGTGTGAACGCCTCGAAAGAAGGGGTAGACCCAGTGTCCGCAGCGGTAGACGGGGTAGACCCGGTGTCCGCCACGGAAGACTGGGTAGACCCGGTGTCTGCCATCGTAGAATGCGTAGACCCTGTGACCGCCGCGGAAGACTGGGCAGACTTGGTGTACACTGCGGAAGACTGGGTGGACCGGGTGTCTGCCGTGGCAAACGGGGTAGACCGCTGTCTGGCTGGCAAACGGCGTCGACCCGGTGTCCTCTGCGGAAGTAGGGGTAGACCGGGTGTTCGCCGCGGAAGACGGAGTAGACCAGGTGTCTGCCGCGGCAAACGGTGTACACTTGGTGTCAGCTGCGGAAAAGGCTGTAGACTTGGTGACCCGCCGCGGAAGACGGGGTTGATCTGGATTCCACCGCAAAAGACGGGTTAGATCCGGTGTCCGCTGCGGAAGACAGTGTAGACCCAGTGCCCATCGTGGAAGACGGGGTTGACCCGGTATCTGGCGCGGATGACTGGGACGACCCGGTGTCCGCCGCGGATGACGGGGCGGACCCGGTGTCTGCCGAGGAAGACGGGGTGGACCCGGTGTCCGCTGTGGAAGACGGGGCGGACCCGGTGTCCGCTGTGGAAGACGGGGCGGACCCGGTGTCAGCCGCAGAAGACGGGGCGGACCCGGTGTCAGCCGCAGAAGACGGAATACACCCGGTGTCTGCCGCGGACGACTGGGACGACACGCTGGCTGCTGTGGAAGACGGGGTGGACCCGGTGTCCGTCGCAGAAGATGGGGTTGACTCGGTGTCTGCCGTGGAAGACAGGGTGGAACCGGCATCCGCCGCGGAAGACGGGGTGGACCTGCTGTCTGCCGCGGAAGACGGGGCAGACCCGGTGTCCGCTGCGGAAGATGGGGTACACCTGGTGTCTGCTGCAGAAGACGGGGTAGACCCGGTGTCTGCTGCGGATGACTGGGACGACCCGCTGTCGGCTGCGGATGAGGGGGTGGACCCGGTGTCCGCCGCGGAAAATGGGGTACACCCGGTGTTTGCCGCGGAAGACGGGGTAGACCCGGTGTCTGCCGCGGACGACTGGGACGACCCGCTGTCCGCTTCGGAAGACGGGGTGGACCCAGTGTTCGCCGTGGATGACGGGGACGACCTGGTGTCTGCCGCGGAATAGGGGATGGACTTGGGTTCTGCCACGGAAGACTGGGCAGACCCGGTGTCCGCCGCAGAAGACAGAGTAGACCTGGTGTCTGCTGCGGACAACTGGGACAACCCGCTGTCCGCTGCGGAAGACGGGGCGGACCCGGTGTTCGCCGCGGATGACGGGGTGGAACTGGAGTCCGCTGCGGAATACAGGGTACACCCGGTGTCTGCCGCGGAAGACTGGGTAGACCCGGTGTCCGCCGCAGAAGACGGGGATGACCCAGTGTCCGCCGCGGAAGACGGGGAGGACCCGGTGTCTGCCGTGGTTGACGGGGCGGACCCGGTGTCCGCCGCGGATGACAGGGATGACGTGGTGTCTGCTGCAAAAGATTGGGCAGACCCAGTGTCCGCCGAGGAAGACGGGGTGGAACCGGTGTCCGCTGCGGAAGACGGGGTACACCCGGTGTCCACCGCGGACGACGGGGTAGACCCGGTGTCCACCGCGAAATACGGGGTAGACCTGGTGTCCACAGCACAAGACGAGATAGACTCGGTGTCCGCCACGGAAGTCGGGTTAGACCTGATCTACGGCGCGGCAGACGCGGCAGAACCGTTGTCTGCTGCGGAAGACGGCGTAGACCCGCGGTGGGCCGCGGAAAATGGTGCAGACCCTGTGTCCACCGCAAAAGACGTGGTAGACCTGGTGTCCGCTGCGGTCGACGAGATAGACTCGGTGTCCGCTGCTGAAGTCGGGGTAGACCCGGAGTCCGCAGTGGAAGACGGGGTAGACCGGGTGTCTACTGCTTAAAACGGGGTAGATCCGGCGTCCGGCACGGAAGACGGCGTAGACCTGGGCAGGGCCGCGGAAAACAGGGTAGACCCGGCGTCCGGCACGGAAGACGGTGTAGATTTGGTGTCCGCCGCGGCAAACGGGGTAGACCTTCGGTCCGCCGCGGAAGGGGGTGTAGGTCCTGTGTCTGCCGCGGAAGATGGGGTAGACCTGATGTCCGCCTTGGAAATCAGGTTAGTCACCGTGACCGCCACAGAAAACGGGGTAGACCTGGTGTCCGCCACGCAGGATGGGATAGACTCGGTGTCCGCCTCGGAAGTCGGGGTAGACCCGGAGTCCGCAGTGGAAGACGGGGTAGACTGGGTGTCTGCTGCGGAAAACGGGGTAGATCCCGTGTCCGCCGCGGCAAAAAGCGTAGACCCAGTGCCCGCCAGGGTAGACGGGGTAGACCCGGTGTCCGCCGCAGAAGACTGGGTAGACTTGGTGTACGATGCATAAGACGAGGTGGACTCGGTGTCCGCCGTGGCAAACGGGGTAGACCCTGTGTCTGCCATGGAAGATGGGGTAGACATGGTGTCTGCGCGGAATACGGGGTAGACTGTGTGTACGTCGCGGACAACGGGGTAGACCCGGTGCCTGGCACGGCAAACGGCGTAGACCCGGTGTCCGCGGTGGAAGAAGGGGTAGACCCGGTGTCTGCGGCGTATGACGGGGTAGACCCGGTGTCCTCCGCGGAAGTAGGGGTAGATCTGGAGTCCGCCGCAGAAGACGGGGTTGAACTGCTGTCCGCCACGGCAAACGGCGTAGACAGAGTGTTAGCCGCGGAAGAGGCTTTAGACCCGGTGTCCGCCGCGGAAGACGGGGTTGACCTGCTGTCTGCCTTGAAAGATGGGTTAGACCCTGTATGTACTGCGGAAGACGGGACAGGCCCTGTGTCAGCCCTGGAAAACGGGGTAGACATGGAGTCTGCCGCGGAAGAGGGGGTTGACCTAGTGTCCGCCGCAAAATACGGGGTAGACCTGGTGTCCGCCGCAAAAGACGTGGTAGACCTGGTGTCCGCCGCGGTGGACGGGATAGACTCGGTGTCCGCCGCGGAAGTCGGGGTAGACCCGGATTCCGCAGTGGAATATGGGGTAGACCGGATGTCTGCCACAGAAAACGGTGTATACCCGGTGTCCGCAGCGGAAGACGATGTAGACCTGGTGTCCGCCTCAGAAATCAGGGTAGACCCGGTGTCCGTCGCGCAAGACGGGTTAGACCTGGTGTCTGCGGCGTATGACGGGGTAGACCCCGGTGTCCTTCGTGGAAGTAGGGGTAGATCTGGAGTCCGCCGCGGAAGATGGGGTAGACCTGCTGTCCGCCGCGGCAAACGGTGTAGACAGAGTGTCAGCCGCGGAAGAGGCTTTAGACCCGGTGTCTGCCGCGGAAGACGGGGTTGACCTGCTGTCTGCCGCGAAAGACGGGTTAGACCCGGTATGTACTGCGGAAGACGGGACAGGCCCTGTGTCAGCCATGGAAAACGGGGTAGACACGGAGTCCGCCGCGGAAGAGGGGGTTGACCTAGTGTCCGCCGCAAAATACGGGGTAGACCTGGTGTCCGCCGCAAAAGACGTGGTAGACCTGGTGTCCACCGCGGTGGACGGGATAGACTCGGTGTCCGCCGCGGAAGTTGGGGTAGTCCCTGTGTCCGCCGCGGACGACGGGGTACACCTGGTGTCGGCCGTGTAAGACGGGGTAGACCTGCTGTCCACCGCGGATGACGGGGTAGACTCGCTGTCCCCCGCGGAAGTCGGGGTAGACCCGGAGACCGCAGTTCAAGACGGGGTTGAACCGGTGTCTGCAGCGGAAGACGGGCTAGACCCGGTGTCCACAGCAGAAGACGATGTAGACCTGGTGTCCGCCTCGGAAGACGGGGTAGACCCGGTGTCCGCAGCAGAAGACGGGTCAGACCAAGTGTCCACCTCAGAATTCGGGTTAGATCTGGTGTCCGCCGCGGAAGACAGGGTAGAACCGGTGTCTGCCACGGCAAATGGTGTAGACCCGGTGTTCGCCGTGGAAGACGGTGTAGACCCGGTGTCTGCCGAGGATGACTGGGTAGAACCGGTGTCCGCCGCGGGAAACAGCCTAGACCCGGTGTCCATCGCGGAAGATGGGGTAGAACCAGTGTTTGCCACGGAAGACGGGGTAGTCCCGGTGTCCGCCGCGGAATACACGTTAGACCCGGTGTTCGCAGCGGAAGACGATGTAGACCTGGTATCCGCCTCAGAAATCAGGGTAGACCGGGTGTACGCCGTGGAAGACGGGGTAGACCCGGTGTCTTCCGCAGAAGAGGGGTAGATCCGGTGTCCACAGCGGAAGACGGGTCAGACCAGGTGTTCATCACAAAATTCGGGTTAGATCTGGCGTCCGCCGAAGAAGAGAGGGTAGACCCACTCTCCGCCGTGGCAAACAGCGTAGACCTGATGTCTACTGCGGAAGACGGGGTAGACCCGGTGTCTGAATTGGAAGACGGGGAACACCAGGTGTCCGCTGCAAAATTCGGGGTAGACCCAGAGTACGCCGCGGAAGATGGGGTATACTGTGTGAACACCGCAGAAATAGTGGTAGGCCTGGTGTCTGCCGCGGAAGAAGGGGTAGACCCGGTGTCCGCTGCGGAAGACGGGGTTGAGCCGGTGTCCGCCGCTGAAGACAGGGTGGTCCTCGTGTCTGCCGCCGAAGACGTGGTAGACCAGGTGTCTGCCGCGGCAAAGGGCGTAGACCCAGTGTCAGCCGCGGAAAAGGGGTAGACCCAGTTTCCGCCGCGGAAGATTGGGTAGTCCTGGTGTCTGCCGCGGAAAACGGGGCTGACCTGCTTTCTGCCGCAGAAGTAGAGGTAGGCCCGGTGTCCGCCGCGGAGATGGGGTAGACCTGGTGTCCGCCGCAGACGACGGGGTAGTCCCGGTGTCCGCCGCGGAAGACGGGGTAGACCCAGTGTCCGCCGCGGAAGACGGGGTAGACCCAGTGTCCACCACGGAAAACGAGGTAGACCCGGTATCCGGCGCGGCAAACAGCGTAGACCCGGTGTCTGCTGCGGAAGACGGGGTTGACTTGGTATCCGCCACAAAAGACGTGTTAGACCCGGTTTCCGCCACAGAAGACGGGATAGACCCGGTGTCTGCCACGGCAAAAGGCGTAAACACGGTGTCCGCCACGGTAGACAGAGTAGACCCGGTGTTTGCCACAGAAGACCGGGTAGAATTTTGGTACGCTGCGGAAGACGAGGTGGACCCGCTGTCCGCCACGGCAAACCGGGGTAGACCCGGTGTCTGGCGCGGCATACGGCGTAGACCTGGTGTCAGCTGCGGAAGAAGGGGTAGACCTGGTGTCAGCCGCGGAAGAAGGGGTAGACCCGGTTTCTGCCGCAGAAGATGGGGTTGTCCCGGGGTCCGCCGCGGAAGACAGTGTAGACCCGGTGTTTGCCACGGAAGACGGCGTAGACCCGGTGTCCGCCGCGGCAAATGGCGTAGACACGGTGTCAGCCGCAGCAGAGGCTGTAGACCCGGTGTCCACTGCGGAAGACGGGGTTGACCTGGTGTCCGCCGCGAAAGACGGGTTAGACCCAGTGTCCGCCGTTCAAACGGGATAGAGCTGGTGTCCACCGCGGAGACGGGGTAGACCTGGTGTTCGCCGCAGATGACAGGGTAGATCCGTTGTCTGCCACGGAAGACGGGTTAGACCTGGTGTCCGCCGCAGAAGATGGGGTAGACCTGGTGTCTGCCGTGGATGACAGGTAGGCCTGAGGTTCGCCGCGGCGGCCGGGTTACACCTGGTGTTCCTCGCGGAAGAGGGTGTTGACCTGGTGTCTGTCGCAGAAGACGGGGTAGACTTGGTGTCCGCGGCGGAACACGGGGTAGACCTGGCATCAGCCGAGGAAGACGGAGTAGACCTGGTGTCTGCCGCGGAAGACGGGGTAGACGTGGTGTGCGCCGCGGAAGACAGGGTAGACCTGGTGTCCGCAGCGGCGGACGGGTTAGAACTGGTGTCCGAGGCAAATGACGGGGTAGACCTGGTGAGGGCCGCCGAAGATGGGGAAGACCTGGTGTCCGACGAAGAAGACGGGGTATACCTTGTGTCCGCCGTGGCTCCTGGGGTAGACTCGGTGTGCGCCGCGGATGACTGGGCAGACCTGGTGTACGCCGCGGATGACGGGGTAGACCTGGTGTCCTCCACGAATGACAGGGTAGTCCTGGTGTCCGCCGCAGAAGGAGGGGTAGACCTGGTGTCCCCTGCAGATGACGGGGTAAACCTGGTGTCCACCGCGGAAGACGGGGAAACCTGGTGTCCGCTGCGGAACACGGGGTAGACCTGGGTCAGCCGCAGAAGATGGGGTAGACGTGGCGTCCGCCGCAAAAGCCGGAGTAGATCTGGTGTCCTCCGCGGCAGCCGGGGTAGACCTGTGTCGTGGTTTAAGAGGAAATGAAGTTTTTGTGATGGTGTGGGCAAGCCAGTCGGTGTTCAGATTTAATATTGGTTGGCTTCTGCTGCTTTGACTTCTGATTTTACATCAGGAGGTGCTGAAGGTCTCTCTCCTGCATCCTCATCATCATCATCCACTGGTCGATTGGTCTTGCCCGTGCATTTCCCACTTCTAGTGCTGGTAGCTACAGCCATTGGTTTAGCTGCTGGCTTAGGCTTACTATCTAGCTTGGCTGTTTTGTCTCCCTGCCCTGCTGCCTCTCTCTGCTGGCCAACCGTATCTAGCAATGTGCGATAAGCATATGCCAAGGCCCAGCTCACTGCAATGATCTTTTTCTCTTTAGGGTCATCCTGGTACTTCTCTTTCAAATATTTCCCCACCTCAACTGGGTTCTGAATTTGTTCATGGGGAAAGTCCCAGACTATAGGGTCAGAGAATTCCTTCAGGATTTGGCCCATATTCTCCCATTCCCCACACCACTTAGGATTTTCCACACCTGGGTCTATTCCTGAGTCAGGGATCTTCAGCCCGTCTAGAAATCTCAGCCCTCATTCTAGAGATGCAGCAGACTATATAGAGCAAGCTTACCAGATTGAGTACTAGAAAGATGGTCTCTTTAACATTCAGGGGAAACTGAACATTCTCCAAAAGCGATGCAACAGATTCAGAGGAGAAGAAGGAAAGCAAAGGCTGAAAAGCCTCACCCCCTGCTCTTCCTCTAAAAAGCTGGATGCATAACCATAGCCATGAACCATTCACACCTGGAGCAGACCCCAGCATGTTTATAAACTTCTTGCAAGCTATTACCACCAAGCCCAGCAGGATAGCTACTCTGGTCACTGCCCCTCTGCTGTAAAAGCTACGTATTAGGGACAATAAAAGAGCTATTTCTGGATAAGAAAACAAACCAAGGGACCATAGAGGTATTAGGATCTCAAAAAACCTTAGGGACCAGAAATGCATGCAAGCCTTCACCCCAATAGACATTATGAATTCAAAAAGCATGTCTATTAACTGCTTTACACTGAAACAGAATAATGGTAACCAAAATGCACTCAAAACAGGGTCTCTCCACTCTCTCTCGAGCCCCACATTGGGCGCCAATATTTGTCCCGGTTTAGGGCAAATTTGGGAGAAAAACCCCAAAAAGGTCTTCTCCAAAAGCAAACCCACACAGCCCCCTCCCCCAACCGGTTCGGGAAGAATTCCGCAGAGAGAGGTGGAAAGAACCTGTTTATTTGACAAGCACAGCACCCCCCAGCACACACAATGAACAATACCGGATGACACCACTCTTCCACTGCTCTGAGAAAGATGACAAATTCAGAAAAGTCTCTCCTGGGGGTTGGCTGTTATCAGTCCCTCCGGCGCTGAGGCAGCTGCTGCAGTCACAAGGTGTAACCTCTCTCTCGGTGTTCTGAATCCCAGTCCGGAGCAGTCAGCAGGTCCAACGGGGTGGGGGGAACAGTCCAGAAAGGAATTTGGACTGTTTAGCTAAAGTAACTAATGAGAAGGGGGGAAAAAAGCAAGAGCAAGCAGAGCAGAAGCGAAGCAGAAGCCAGAGCGAAAGCAAAAAGCAGGGCAAAAAGCAAAAAGGCAGCAACATGCACTGGTGCTATCTGTATGTCCCACCTAGTGTCTGATAAGAGGCCCAAAACAAAACTCTCACTCTGCCAGTCTTAAAGGCACAACACATAATACCCAGCATAAATTACATACACATGAATGGGGATAACAGTCACCCTAGGACAACCTGTTGTCCGCCGGGGATCTGGGATAGACCTGGTGTCCGCCCGGCAAGCAGGATAGACCTGTTGTGCGCCAGGGAGTCGGGGTAGACCTGGTGTCCACCGCGGCAGCTGGGGTAGACCTGGTGGCCGCCGGTGAGCCAGGGTAGACCTGGTGTCCACCCGGGCAGCCGGGATAGGCCTGGTGTCCGCCGCGGCAGCCGGGGTAGACCTCGTGTCCACCGCGGCAGGTGGGGTCGACCTGGTGTCCGCCGGGGAGCCAGGGTAGACCTGGTGTCCGCCGCGGCAGTCGGGGTAGACCTGTTGTCCGCCGGGCAGCAGCCTGGGTAGACCAGGTGTCCACCACGGCAGCCAGTTTAGACCTGGTTTTCCAGGCGGGACTTAGACTCTGGGAAGCACAGGGTAGACCTGTTGTCCAGGCGGGATTTAGCCTCTGGGGAGCACGGGGTAGACCTGTTGTGCAGGCTAGACTTAGCCTCTGGGAAGTACAAGATAGACTTTTTGTCCGCCTGAAGACGGGGTAGACCAGGTGTTCACCGCGGCAGCAGCCGGGGTAGACCTGGTGTCTTCCCAGGCAGGCAGGGTAGACCTGGTGTCCGCCGCGGAAGAGGGGGTTAACCTGGTGTCCCCTGCAGACGATGGGGTAGACCTGGTGTCCGCTGTGGCAGCCGGGATAGACCTGGTGTCCTCTGCGAAAGATGGGGAGACCTGGCGTCCGCCGCGGAACACGGGGTAGACCTGGCGTCAGCCGCAGAAGATGGGGTAGACGTGGCATCCGCCGCAAAAGCCGGAGTAGATCTGGTGTCCTCCACGGCAGCCGGGGTAGACCTGTTGGCCGCCGGGGATCTGGGATAGACCTGGTGTCCTCCCGGCAAGCAGGGTAGACCTGTTGTGCGCCGGGGAGTCGGGGTAGACCTGGTGTCCACCGCGGCAGCCGGGGTAGACCTGGTGTCCGCTGGTGAGCCAGGGTAGACCTGGTGTCCACAATGGCAGCCAGTTTAGACCTGGTTTTCCAGGCGGGACTTAGACTCTGGGAAGCACAGGGTAGACCTGTTGTGCAGGCTAGACTTAGCCTCTGGGAAGTACAAGATAGACTTTTTGTCCGCCTGAAGACGGGGTAGACCAGGTGTTCACCGCGGCAGCAGCCGGGGTAGACCTGGTGTCTTCCCAGGCAGGCAGGGTAGACCTGGTGTCCGCCGCGGAAGAGGGGGTTAACCTGGTGGCTGCCGCGGATTACAGGTAAACCTGGTGTCCGCCGTGGCGGCTGGGGTAGACCTGGTGTGTTCTGTGGAAGAGCGGGTTGACCTGGTGTCCGCCGCGGAAGACGGGGTAGACCTGGCATCCACTGCGGAAGACGGTGCAAACCTGGTGTCCGCCGCAGAACACGGGGTAGACCTGGCGTCAGCCGCGGAAGACGGGGTAGACCTGGTGTTCGCTGCAGTGGCAGGGGAAGAACTGGTGTCCTCCGCTGACGACGGAGTAGACCTGGTGTCCTACGACGGAGACGGGGTAGACCTGGTGTCCGCTGCGGAACACGGGGTACACCTGGCGTCAGCTGCAGAAGACGGGGTACACCTGGTGTCCGCTGCGGAAGATGGGGTAGACCTGGCGTCCGCTGTAGAAGATGGGGTAGACTAGGTGTCCTCTGCGGCGGCTGTGGTAGACACGGTACCTGCCGTGGAATACGGGGTAGACCTGGTGTCAGCCGCGGAAGACGGGGTAGACCTGGTGTCCTACCACGAAGACGGGGTAGACCTGGTGTCCGCCACGGAAGACAGAGTAGACCTGGTGTCCGCCGTGGCAAACGGGGTAGGCCTGGTATCCGCCGCGGAAGACAGGGTAGACCTGGTGTCCGCCGCAAAAGACGGGGTAGACCTCATGTCCACCATGGAAGATGGGGTAGACTAGGTGTCCGCTGCAGCGGCTGTGGTAGACATGGTACCTGCCGCGGAATGAGGGGTAGACCTGGTGTCGGCCGCGGAAGACGGGGTAGACCTGGTGTCCAACCACGAGGACGGGGTAGACCTGGTGTCCGCGCGGAAGACGGAGTAGACCTGGTGTCCGCTGCAGAAGACGGGGCGGACCTGGTGTCCGCCGTAGCAAACGGGGTAGACCTGGTATCCGCCGCAAAAGACGGGGTAGACCTGGTGTCCGCCGCGGAAGACGGGGTTGACCTGGTGTCCGCCGGGCAGCAGCTGGGGTAGACCTGGTGTCCGCTGTGGCAGCCGGGGTAGACCTGATTGTCCAGGCGGGACTTTGCCTCTGGGGAGCACAAAGTAGACCTGTTGTCCAGGTGGGACTTAGCCTCTGAGAAGCACACGATAGACTTTTTGTCCACCTGAAGACGGGGTAGACCTGGTGTTCGCAGCGGCAGCAGCCAGGGTAGACCTGGTGTCCGCCGCGGCGGCCGGGGTAGACCTGGTGTTGACCGGGGAGCCGGGGTACACCTGGTGTCCGTCCAGGCAGGCAGGGTAGACATGGTGTCCACTGCGGAGCCGGGATAGACCTGGTGTCTGCCGGTGGAGCTGAGGTAGACCTGGTGTCAGCCGCGGAAGCAGCCGGGAAAGACATGGTGTCTGCTGCGGCGGCCGGGGTAGACCTGGTGTTTGCTGCAGAGTACGGGATAGACCTGGTATCGGCGGCAAAAAAAACGGGTAGACCTGTTGTCCGCCATGGAAGACGGGATAGAATCAGTGTCCGCAGCGGAAGTCGGAGTAGACACGGAGTCCGCAGTGGAAGCTGGAGAAGACCCCATGTCCGCCGCGGAAGAAGGGGTAGACCCGGTTTCCTTCGCGGAAGATGGGGTAGTCACGATGTCCGCTGCGGAAGATGGTGTGGACCGGTAGTCCGCCGCAGAAGACGGCAGAGAACCGGTGTCCGATGCAGCAAATGGCGTAGACTCGGTGTCAGAGGCGGAAGAGGCTATAGACCTGATGTCCGGCACGGAAGACGGGGTAGACCAGGTGTCTGCCGCAGAAGACAGGGTATTCCCGGTGTCTGCCGCGAAAGACTGGGTAGACTTGGTGTACGCTGCGGAAGACGACGTGGACCCGGTGTCCGCCGCGGCAAACGGGGTAGACCCAGTGTCCGCTGCGGAAACGAGGTAGACCCTGTGTCTGCCGCGGAATACGGGGCAGACTGGGTGTACGCCGCAGATAAAGGGGTAGACCCGGTATCCGGCACGGCAAATGGCGTAGACCCGGTGTCCACCGCGAAAGAAGGGGCAGACCCGGTTTCCGCCGCGGAAGATGGGGTAGTTCCGGTGTCCGCCACAGAAGACGGTGTAGACCCTGTATCCGCCGCGGCAAACGGCGTAGACCTGGTGTCAGCCCTGGCAGAGGCTTTAGACCCGGTGTCTGCCGTGGAAGACGGGGTTGACCTGGTGTCTGCCACGAAAGACGGGTTAGACCTGGTGTCCACCGCGGAAGACGGGATAGACCCAGTGTTCGCCGCAGAAGACGGTGTAGTCCTGGTGTTCACAGCGGAAGACGGGGTAGACACGGTATCCGCCGCGGAAAACGGGGTAGTCCCGGTGTCCGCTGCGGAATACGGGTTGGAGCCAGTGTCCTACGCAGAAGACGGGGTAGATACGGTGTCCGCCGTGGAAGACGGAGTAGACTTTGTGTACGCCGCGATAGACAGGCGGACCCGGTGTCTGCCGTGGCAAACGGGGTAGACATGGTGTCCGCCGCGGAAGAGAGGGTAGACTCGGTGTCCGCATTGAAGACGGGACAGACCAGTTTTCCGCCGCAAAATTCGGGGTAGACCCCGTGTACGCCGCGGTAGAGGGGGAAGACTTGGTGTCTGCAGCGACAAACGGGGTAGACCTGGTGTCCGCCACGGCAAACGGCATTGACCCAGTGTCAGCCGCGGCAGAGGATGTAGACCCGGTGTCTGCCGCGGAAGACGGGGTTGACTTGGTGTCCGTGGGGAAAGACAGGTTAGACCCGGTGTCCGCCGCGGAAGACGGGATATGCCCGGTGTCTGCCATGGAAAAAGGGGTAGACCAGGTGTCCGCTGCGGAAGAAGGTGTAGACCAGGTGTCCACCGCGGAATACTGGGTAGACTGTGTAATCGCCTCAAAAGAAGGGGTAGACCCGGTGTCCTCCATGGAAGTCGGGGTAGACCGGGTGTCCGCCACGAAAGACGGGGTAGAAGTAGTGTCCGCCGCGGAAGACGGGGTAGACCCCTTGTCCGCAGTGGAAGACGGGGTAGAATCGGTGTCCGCCGCGGGAAACGGCGCAGACCCGGTGTCCTCCGCGGAAGACTGGGTAGACTTGGTGTCCGCCGCGGAAGATGGGATAAGCCCAATGTCCGCTGTGGAAGACAGGGTAAACCTGGTGTCCACCGCGAAAGACAAGGGAGACTGTGTGTAGGCCGCGGAAGAAGGGGTAGACCCGGTGTCCACCGCGGAATAAGGGGTAGACCCGGTGTCCACCGCAGAATAAGGGGTAGACCCCGTTTCCACCGCTAGTAACAGCAAAGACCCGGTGTCCGCCACGGAGGAGGGTATAGACCCGGTGTCCACCGCGGAAGACGGGGTAGACTCGGTGTCCGCAGCGGAAGGCAGGGTAGTCCCGGTGTTCACTTCGGAATATGGGGTAGACCCGGTATACTCCGCAGAAAACGGTGTAGTCCCGGTGTCCGCTGCACAAGACGGGATGGAGCCGGTGTCCGCCGCGGAAGACAGGGTAGACACGGTTTCTGCCGCGGCAAACGGGGTAGACTCGGTGTCCGCTGCGGAAGACGGGGTAGACCCGGTGTCCGTCGCGGAAGACTGGGTAGACTTGGTGTACGCTGTGGAAGATGGGGACGACCCGGTTTCCGACGTGGCAAACGGGGTAGACCCGGAGTACGCCGCAGAAGAAAAGGTTGACCCGGTGTCCGTCTCGGTAGACTGGGTAGACTGTTTTTACGCTGCGGAAGACGGGTGTACCCAGTGTTCGGCGCAGCAAACGGCATAGACCCGGAGTCCGCCATGGAAGAAGGGGTAGGCCCGGCTTCCACCGCGGAAGATGGGGTAGTCCCGGTGTCCGCCGTGGAAGACGGGGTAGACCCGGTGTCCACCGCGGAAGTAGGGGTAGACCCGGTGTCCGCCGTGGAAGACGGGGTAGACCCAGTGTCCGCCGCGGAAGAAGGGGTAGACTGTGTGAACGACTTGAAAGAAGGGGTAGACCTAGTGTCCGCCGCGTAAGTCGGGGTAGACCCAGGGTCCGCCGCTGAAGACGGGGTAGACCCGGTGTCCTCCACGGGAAATGGCGTAGACCTGGTGTCCGCCGTGGAAGACTGGGTAGACCTATTTCACGCCGCGGAAGACGGGGTTAACCCAGTGTCCGCCATGGAAGACAGGGTAGACACAGTGTCTGTTGCAGGAGACGGGGTAGACCTGGTTTACGCCGCGGAAGACGGGGTAGACCCAGTGTACGCTGCAAAATTCGGGGTAGACCCCGTGTACGCCGCGGAAGAGGGGGAAGAATTGGTGTCCGCCGCGGCAAACGGGTAGACCCGGTGTCCGCCGCGGAAGACGGGGTAGACCTGGTGTCTGTCGCGGAAGACTGGGTAAACATGGTGTGCGCTGCGGAAGAGAGGGTGGACCAGTTTTCCGCCATGGTAAACGGGGTAGACCCTGTGTCTGCCGCGGAAAAAAGGGTAGACGCGGTGTACGCTGCGGATGTAGGGGTAGACCCGGTGTCTGCCGCAAGAGTCGGCGTAGACCCGGTGTCCGCCATGGCAAACGGCGTACACCCGGTGTCAGCTGCGGAAAAAGCTGTAGACTTGGTGACCCGCCGCGGAAGACGGGGTTGATCTGGATTCCGCCGCAAAAGACGGGTCAGATCCGGTGTCCGCTGCGGAAGATGGTGTAGACCCGGTGCCCATCATGAAAGACGGGGACGACCCGGTATCTGGCGCGGATGACTGGGACGACCCGGTGTCCGCCGCGGACGACGGGGTAGACCCGGTGCCTGCCGAGGAAGACGGGGTGGACCCGCTGTCGGCCGCGGAAGACGAGGACGAGCCGGTGTCCTCCGTGGAAGACGGGGTGGACCCGCTGTCCCCGTGGAAGATAGGGTGGACCCGGTGTACGCCGCGGAGGACGGGGACGACCCAGTGTCCACCGCGGATGACGCGGATTACCCGGTGTCCGCCGCGGAAGACGGTGCGGACCTGGTGTCCGCCGCGGTTGACGGGGCAGACCCGGTGTCTGCCGTGGATGACAGGTTACACCCCGTGTCTGCCGCGGAAGACGGGGTAGACCCGGAGACGGTCGCGGATGACGGAGATGACCCGCTGTCCGCCACGGAAGACGGGGTAGACCCGATGTCGGCAGTGGATGACGGGCACGACCCGGTGTCCGCCGAGGAAGACAGGGACGACCCTGTGTCCGCCGAGGAAGACAAGGAGGAACCGGTATCCGCCGCGGAAGACAGGGTAGACCCTGTGTCCGCCGCGGAAGACGGGGTGGATCCGGTGACCCTCGTGGAAGACGGGGACGACCCAGTGTCTGCCGCGGAAGACGGGGTAGACCTGGCGCCCACCGCTGAAGACGGGGTAGACCCGGCGTCCGCCGCGGAAGACGGGGTGGACCCGGTGTCCGTCGCGGAGGACAGGGACGACCCGGTGTCTGCTGCAGAAGACGGGGTAGACCCGGTATCTGCTGTGGATGACTGGGATGACCCGCTGTCCGCTGCGGAAGACGGGGTGGACCCGGTGTCTGCCACAGAAGAAGGGGTGGACTAGGTGTCTGTCGCGGAAGACGTGGATTATAGGGATGGCCCGGTGTCCGCCGCAGAATACATGGTGGTCCCGGTGTCCGCTGCGGAACACGGTGTAGACCCGGTGTCTGTCGTGGAAGACGGGGACGACCCGCTGTCTGTTGCGGAAGACGGGGTGGACCCGGTGTCCGCCAAGGAAGACAGGGACGACCTGGTATCTGCCGCGGACGACGGGGATGACCCGGTGTCTGCCGCGGATGACAGGGATGACCGGTGTCCACCGCAGAAGACGCTGTGGACCTGGTGTCTGCCGCGGAAAACGGGGCAGACATGGTGTCCGCCGCAGAAGACCGGGCGGACCTGGTGACCGCCACAGAAGATGGGGTACAGCCGGTGTCTGCTGCAGAAAATGGGGTACACCCGGTGTTTGCCGCGGAAGACGGGGTAGACCCGGTGTCCGCCGCGGACGACTGGGACGACCCGCTGTCTGCTGCAGAAGATTGGGTGGACCCAGTGTTCATCGTGGATGATGGGGACGACCTGGTGTCTGCCGCGGAATACGGGATGGACTTGGGTTCTGCCGTGGAAGACTGGGCAGACCCGGTGTCCGCCGCTGAAGACAGAATAGACCCGGTGTCTGCCGCGGACGACTGGGACCACCCGCTGTCTGCCGCAGAAGACGGGGTGGACCCGGTGTCCGCCGCGGATGACGGGGTGGAACCGGGGTCCGCCATGGAATACGGGGTACACCCGCTGTCTGCTGCGGAAGACTGGGCACACCCGGTGTCCGCCACAGAAGACAGGGACGACCCGGTGTCCACCGCGGAAGACGGAGAGGACCCGGTGTCTGCCGCGGTTGGCGGGGCGGACCCGGTGTCCGCCGTGGATGACAGGTTACACCGCGTGTCTGCCACGGATGACTGGGTAGACCCGGTGACTGTTGCGGATCACGGAGATGACCCGCTGTCCGCCACAGAAGACGGGGTACACCCAGTGTCCGCAGCGGATGACGGGCACGACCCGGGGTCCGCCGAGGAAAACGGGGAGGACCCTGTGTCCGCCGAGGAAGACAAGGAGGAACCGGTATCTGCCGTGGAAGACGGGGTTAATCCGGTGTCTGCCGGCGGAAAATGGAGTAGACCCGGTGGTTGCCGCGGATTGCGGGGACGACCCGGTGTCCGCCGCAGAAGACGGGGTAGACCCGGTATCTGCCGAAGAAGATGGGGTGGACGCGGTGACCCTCGTGGAAGATGGGGACGACCCAGTGTCTGCCGCGGAAGACGGGGTAGACCTGGTGCCCACCGCTGAAGACGGGGTAGACCCGGTGTCCGCCGCGGAAGATGGGGTGCACCTGGTGTCCGTTGCGGACGACGGGGACTACCCGGTGTCTGCCGCGGGATACGGGGCGGACCCGGTGTCCGCTGTGGAAGATGGGGCGGACCCGGTGTCAGCCGCAGAAGACGGGGTACACCCGGTGTCTGCCGCGGAAGACGGGGTGGACTCGTTGTCTGCCGCGGACGACTGGGACGACACGCTGGCCGCTGTGGAAGACGGGGTGGACCCGGTGTCTGCCGCAGAAAATGGGGTGGACCCGGTGTCCGCCGTGGAAGACAGGGATGACCTGGCATCCGCCGTGGAAGATGGGGTACACCCGGTGTCTGCCGCGGAAGACGGGGTAGACCCCGTGTCCGCGGCGGATGACTGGGACGCCCCGCTGTCCGCTGCGGAAGACGGGGTGCACCTGGTGATCGCCACAGAAGATAGGGTACACCCGGTGTCTGCTGCAGAAGATGGGGTGGACCCGGTGTCCGCCGCGGAAGATGGGGTACACCCGGTGTCTGCCGCGGATGACTGGGACGACCCGCTGTCCACTGCGGAAGATGGGGTGGACCCGGTGTTCGCCGTGGATGACGGGGACGACCTGGTGTCCGTCGCGGAATACAGGATGGACTTGGTTTCTGCCGCGGAAGACTGGGCAGACCTGGTGTCCGCCGCAGAAGACAGAGTAGACCTGGTGTCTGCCGCGGAAGACTGGGACGACCCGGTGTCCGCCGGAGAAGATGGGGTGGACGCGGTGTCTGCCACAGAAGAAGGGGTGGACCCAGTGTCCGCCGCAGAAGACGGTGTAGACCCGGTACCCGTCGTGGAAGACGGGGACGACCCGGTGTCTACAGCCGCTGACGGGGACGACCCGGTGTCCACTGCAGAAGACGGGGTGGACCCGGTGTCTGCCGTGGAAGATGTGGTACACCCGGTGTCTGCCGCAGAAGACGGCGTAGACCCGGTGTCTGCTGTGGATGACTGGGATGACCCGACCTCCGCTGCGGAAGAAAGGGTGGAACCGGTGTCCGCCGCAGAAGGTGGGGCGGACCCGGTGTGTGCCGTGGAAGACGGGGTAGACCTGGTGTCCACTGCAGTTGACGGGGATGACCAGTGGTCCGCTGCGGAAGGAGGAGCATACCTGGTGTCTGCAGCGGAATACAGGGTGGACCCGGTGTCTGCCGCGGAAGACGGTTTAGACCGGGTGTCCGTCATGGAAGACGGGGTGGACCCGGTGTCTGCAGCGGATGACAGGAACAACCCGGTGTCCGCCACGGAGGACGGGGACAACCTGGTGTCCGCCGCGGAAGACAGGGTGGACCTGCTGTCTGCTGCGGAAGACGGGGCAGACCCGGTGTGAGCCGCAGAAGACGGGGTAGACCCGGTGTCTGCCGTGGACGACTGGGACGACCCGCTGTCAGCTGCGGAATGGGGGTGGACTCGGTGTCCGCCTGAGAAGACGGGGTGGACCCGGTGTCCGCCGCGGAAGACAGGGACGACCCGGTATCCTCCGGGAAGTCGGTGTGGACCCGTTGTCCGCCGCAGAAGATGGTGTAGACCCGGTGCCCGTCGTGGAAGACGGGGACGACCCGGTGTCTGCCGCGGATGACGGGGACGACCCGGTGTCTGCCACGGACGACGGGGCGGACCCCGTATCTGCCGTGGAAGACATGGTGGACCCGCTGTCGGCCACGGAAGACGGGGTACACCCAGTGTCTGCCGCGGAAGACGGGGTAGACCCGGTGTCTGCCGCAGGCGACTGGGACGACCCGCTGTCTGCTGCAGAAGACGGGGTGGACCCGGTGTCCGCCGTGGATGACGGGGATGGCCTGGTGTCTGCCGCAGAATATGGGATGGACTTGGTGTCTGCTGTGGAAGACTGGGCAGACCCGGTGTCCGCCGCTGAAGACAAAGTAGACCCGGTGTCTGCTGCGGACGACAGGGACGACCTGCTGTCCGCTGCGGAAGACGGGGTGGACCTGGAGTCCGCTGCAGAAGACGGGGTGGACCCAGTGTCCACCGCGGATGACAGGGTGGAACCGGAGTCAGCCGTGGAAGACGCGGTACACCCGGTGTCTGCCGCGGAAGACGGGATAGACCCGGTGTCTGCCGCAGAAGACGGTGTAGACCCGGTGTCTGCCGCAGATGACAGGAACGACCCGGTGTCTGCCGTGGATGATGGGGACGACCCGGTGTCCACCACGGAAGACGGGATAGACCCGGTGTCTGCGTGGACGACTGGGACGACCCGCTGTCCGCTGCGGAATCGGGGTGGACTTGGTGTCCGCCTCAGAAGATGGGGTGGACCCGGTGTCCGCCGCGGAAGACGGGTTAAGTCCGGTGTCTGCCGCGGAAGATGGGGTGGACCTGGTGTCCGCCGCAGAAGACGGTGTAGACCCAGTGCCCGTCGTGGAAGACGGGGACGACCCGGTGTTGCCAACATATTTTATGAAAAATCCTTTACTTAGGATTTTTCCTCTCCTGAGAGCTGCAGAGCCTCAGGAACAAACTATAAACAATTCTTATCTGCTACTGTGGAATGCAACGGGGAGAAATCTGTGATTGGCCCCGTGAGACTGTTTGCAATTAAGAGCCTATCACAATTCACCTGTTCAGCCCGTCTCGGGCTGAGAAGATTTTCAGTTTACATTCTATTCTATTCTTAGCTTAGCCTTTGTAGTGAAATCCTTCTCATTATTCTTTTAGTATAGTTTTTATATATTATATATCATATAATAATAAATCAAACCCTTCTGATACATGGAGTCAACGTTGTCGTCTCTTCCCTCATCCTGAGACCTCTCAGAACCGTTGGACAATTGGTGACCTCCGAGTGACAAAAGGAGCACCACCACGAAAGGTGAACACCGAGGACAGAACTGACAGATAGTGCCTCGAGTGAAGAAATCACCGCAATTGGACCCTGAGTGAAGAAGAATTCTTCATTTGGTAAGCCCAGAGGAGCATTGCTACATTTGGGTAAACCCCGAGTGTTTAGCATTGATGGTCACCTACACAAGTGACCACAGGAGTGGCTTCTAGCCAGGAGCTGAAGAACCAGAGATCCTGATATTGGGCAGAGTTCACAGCCAAGGCTGGCCACAGAGAGAACCTTTAAAAAGTTACCGAGACAAGATGTCCGGAGTCTTCGCAGCACAATGCAGCTTGCCGGAGCCCAGAGGACGCTGTCGCAAGGTACTGCTTACAGTTCCCTTTCTGAAAATGCTGCCCTCCGTGTAAGGCAGATTCAGTTATGGACCGGCGTGCCTATGGAGACGGAGGTTCCATTCTCTCCCTCAGAGGAGAAGCTTATCGGCATCTGGAGGACATGGGGTCATGAAGACAACATTCCTATGCTGACGACACATTTCTATGAGTTTTTTTGGTGGGCAAAGTACCATGGATTTTTCTCTGATGTGCTGTATGCCTTTGATTCTTACGTTTGGGAATGCATGGGATTCATTATCCAAGATCTTTGTTACCGAGGACTCGGTTTTCCTCAGATATATCCCTGTTTCAGAACTCTCTTCCCAGTTTTGAAACGGAAAGCATTAGCATATCAGTGGATTGCAGATGCACGGGGCTTGTCTCCCTTCTCATTGGAGCTGGAAAAAGGCAAGCCTGTCCGGATCCACTGTCTGGAACTCTCCAGCCCCCCCGAATCAGGGTGGGGGGGGGGAAGCATTGCCCGCGGCAGGAGAGAAGTTTTTTTCTGCGACCTTGGATCACGCGCCGACGGCACTGCCCCCCCCTCGCTCCTCTCAGGGGGGAGGTGGGTTGGCTCTGTCACCTGAACCGGGGCCAAGGGTCCCGCCCTTGCCCGCCCCGGAGGAGGGGCCGGCCCCTGCAGCCCCTCCCGCGGGCCCGCCGCTGGTGGGGGTCGGTCCCGTGCCGTCCGCGCCGGTCCCTCCCGCGTCCGGCCTTCCAGCAGAGCCCGTGAGGGCTCCGACTGCGGCGGCTGTCCCTGGCCCGGTGGGGGACGCGCTTCCTTCTGCTTCCAAGCCCCCGCCGACCCCCGTGGGGGCCTCCCCTTCGGCTGCCACGCCGGGGGAGGAGGCGGAAATTGAGAGTCCCCAAGCGGAACCATCCTCGGACCCGACCGCGGCGGCTGCCACGCCGCCTGCGATCAGCCGGGACCTCCCCCCGAGCTTTTCTGGCTGTCCCGAGGCTGCCCCTGTGGGGGGAGCTGGGGCAGGGGAAGGGGACCCAGCCTTGCCCCTCCGTGGGGGGGTGCAGCAAGACAGCTAATCGCAGGCTCAGCCCGTCTGCTTGCTTTCAATCTCGGCGTTTTTCGCGGGCTGACTCGAGTCTGGTTTGGGATTTCCCGCTGGGGGTTGGAATGCCTGACTCCCCCCGCGCGCCCCTGCGGCGTAGGGGAGGGGGCTCCTGAGCTTTCTGCCTCCGGTCCCCAGCCCGCAGGGGGTGGGGGTGGTACCGAGGGGCAGACAGTGGTAACATCTTTTGCACTTGCCTTGCAGAAGCAGGAGACACAGTGGACTGTGAGCATCGCTCGTCTGCTGTGGAGACAAAGCACCCCCAAGCCTGGGGTGTTGTTTCCTGGGAAAGTTCTTCTTCCCCAGCTGCTGGTCTGCACCGGTTCAGCGGGGGTGACGCGTTCGGTCACTCCTGCTGCCCGCATGTCAGCAGCTGTGTGCCAGATTGAGAGGACACAGAGCCCGCTCCGCGGGCCGGGTTTGGGCCGTTTGGCTCTGTTCCCTGGGCCAGGGCCTCCCGGCCAGCGCCTGTTGGGTTTGGAGGCGTTGTTCCCCCTGTTGGGACCTGGCCCACCTTTCTGTAAGCCGGGTCTGGGGTCTCTGTTCCCTCCACGTGGTGCAGGGCCCCCCGCAAATGGTGGCTGGTGGACCAGCCTGTTTGGGGTCTCCGTGGACCACTCTCTGCTACTGCTCTTTCAAAAAAAAAAAAAAAAAAAAAAAAAAAAAAAAAAAAAGGGTTGAAAGAGCTGGCAGCTCAGAAATTTTGTGCAAACCTGTTTCAGGACAAAAAGAGACTTTCCGCACTGTCAAAGAAGAACATCTTCAGTTTGGACTTTTTCCTGAAACTCAGCTGTTTGAACTTGAAGCAATGAACTTTCCTTGGACTGTTTTTGCATTTTCTTCTATTTTAAGATTGTTATGGTGATGTGATGGGAATTTGGTGTTCTGCAGGTGAAGAATTTCTCTGATGGTTCCACACCAGCATTTGATTGATATTTTAATTGGCAAAACATACAACAAATGCCTCTCAGATGTTTGTTCTTTCCTCTGCTTGGTCCAGCAGATGAAATTGCAAACATTTTTCTTTGTAATTGTTTTTTAATATAAAAAGGGTGAGATGTTGCCAACATATTTTATGAAAAATCCTTTACTTAGGATTTTTCCTCTCCCGAGAGCTGGAGAGCCTCAGGAACAAGCTGTAAACAATTCTTATCTGCTACTATGGAATGCAACGGGGAGAAATCTGTGATTGGCCCCGTGAGACTGTTTGCAATTAAGAGCCTATCACAATTCACCTGTTCAGCCCGTCTCGGGCTGAGAAGATTTTCAGTTTACATTCTATTCTATTCTTAGCTTAGCCTTTGTAGTGAAATCCTTCTCATTATACTTTTAGTATAGTTTTTATATATTATATATCATATAATAATAAATCAAACCCTTCTGATACATGGAGTCAACGTTGTCGTCTCTTCCCTCATCCTGAGACCCCACTGAGCAGTGGAACAACCCGGTATCTGACGCGGATGACGGGGTAGACCCGGTGTCCACCACGGATGACGGGGCGGACCCCGTGTCTGCCGTGGAAGACGGGGTGGACCCGGTGTCCACCGTGGATGACGGGGACAACCTGGTGTCCGCCGCGGAATACAGGATGGACTTGGTGTCTGCCGCGGAAGACTGGGCAGACCCGGTGTCCACCACTGAAGACAGAGTAGACCCGGTGTCTGCCGCAGATGACTGGGACGACCCGCTATCCGCTGCGGAAGATGGGGCGGACCCGGTGTTCGCCGCGGATGACGGGGTGGAACCGGAGTCCGCCATGGAAGACAGGGTGCACCCGGTATCTGCCGCAGAAGACTAGGTAGACCCGGTGTCCACCGTGGAAGACGGGGACGACCGGGTGTCCGCCGCGGAAGACGGGGAGGACCCGGTGTCTGCCGGGGAAGACTAGGCAGACCCAGAGTCCGTTGCAGAAAAAGGGGTGCACCCGGTGTCTGCCGCGGAAAACAGGGCAGACCCGGTGTCTGCCGCGAAGACGGGGGGACCCGGTGCCTGCCGCGGAAGATGGGGTACACCCGGTGTCTGCGGCGGATGAGTGGGATGACCCGTTGTCTGCTGCAGATGAGTGGGATGACCCACTGTCCGCTGCGGAAAACGGGGTGGACCAGGTGTCTGCCGCAAAAGACGGGTTGGACCCGGTGTCAACAGCGGAAAAAGGGGTTCTCCCGGTGTGTGCCACGAAAGACTGGGTCGACCCGGTGTCCGCCGCAGAAGACGGGGTAGACCCGGTGTCTGCTGCGGATGACGGGGACGAGTCGGTGTCCACCGCGGAAGACGGGGCATACCCGGTGTCTGCCGAGGAAGACGGGATGGACCCAGTGTCCGCCGCGGAAGATGGGGTACACCCGGTGACTGCCGCGGAAGACGGGGTAGACCCGGTGTCTGCCGCGGAAGACGGGGTGGACCCGGTGTCCACCGAGGAAGATGGGGTAAACCTGTTGTCTGCAGCAGAAGACGGGGTAGACCCGGTGTCCACCGCGGAAGATGACTGGGAGGACCCGGTGTCCACTGCGGAAGACGGGGTGGACCCGGTTGTCACCAACATATTTTATGAGAAATCCTTTACTTAGGATTTTTCCTCTCCTGAGAGCTGGGGAGCCTCAGGAACAAACTGTAAACAATTCTTATCTGCTACTGTGGAATGCAACGGGGAGAAATCTGTGATTGGCCCCGTGAGACTGTTTGCAATTAAGAGCCTATCACAGGACACCTGTTCTGCTGTCTCGAAGACTTCAGTTCACATTCCGTTCTATTCTTAGCATAGCCTTGTAGTGAAACTTTTCTCTTTATTCTTTTAGTATAGTTTTTATTTCTTATATATCAGATAATAATAAATCAGGCCTTCTGATGTATGGAGTCAACTATCTCGTCTCTTCCCTCATCATGGGACCCTAGAAAGCCATGTAACACCCGGAGACCGCTGCCGAAGACGGGGTAAACCCCGTGTCTGCCGCGGAAAACGGGGTAGGCCTGGTGTCCGCCGTGGATGATGGGGATGACCCTGTGTCCGCCGCAGAAGAAGGGCTGGACCCGATGTCTGCCGTGGTTGACGGGGTTTACCCAGTGTCCGTTGTGGAAGACGGGAACGACCCGGTGTCTGCCGCGGATGACGGGGAAAACCCGGTGTCCGCCGCGGATGACGGGGACGACCCTGTGTCCGCCGAGGAAAACGGAGTTGACACGGAGTCTGCTGCGGAAGACAGGGCGCACCTGGTGACCGCCGCCGAAGACGGGGTAAACCCAGGGTCTGCCGTGGAAAACGGGGTAGGCCGGGTGTCCGCCGTGGATGACGGGGACGACCCTGTGTCCGCCGCGGAAGACGGAGTGGACCCGGTGTCTGCTGCGGACGACTGGGACAACCCACTGTCCGCTGAGGAAGATGGGGTGGACCCGGTGTCAACCGCAGAAGACGGGGTAGACCCGGTGTCTGCCACGGAAAACAGGGTAGACCTGGTGTCCGCTGCGGGCGATGGGGAAGACCCGGTGTCCGCTGCGGATGACGGGGACGACACTGTGTCCGCCGAGAAAGACGGGGCGGACCCGGTGTCAGCCGCGGAAGATGGAGTTGACCCGGTGACCGCCGCGGAAGACGGGGTAAACCCGGTGTCTGATGCGGAAAACGGGGCAGACCTGCTGTCTGCAGCAGATGACGGGGACGACCCGGTGTCCGCCAAGGAAGACGGGGTTGACCCGCTGTCTGCCGCGGAAGACGGGTTACACCTGGTGTCTTCCGCGGAAGACGGGGTAGACCTGTTGTCCGCTGCGGATGACGGGGATGACCCGGTGTCCGCCGCGGAAGACGGGTTAGACCTGGTGTCTTCCGCAGAAAACGGGGTAGACCTGTTGTCTGCCGCAGGCGACGGGGAGGACCCGGTGTCCGCCGCGGAAGACGGGGACGTCCCTGTGTCCCTCGAGGAAGACGGGGTGCACCCGGTGTCTGCCACGGAAGACGTGGAGGACCAGGTTTCTGCCGAGGAAGACGGAGGTACCCGGTGTCCATCGCAGAAGATGGGGTAAACCTGTTGTCTGCAGCAGAAGACGGGGTAGACCCGGTGTCTGCGGCGGATGACTGGGAGGACCCGCTGTCCGCTGCGGAAAACGGGGTGGACCAGGTGTCCGCCGCGGAAGACGGGTTGGACCCGGTGTCCGCCGCGGAAGATGGGGTACACCCGGTGACTGCCGCGAAAGACGGGGTAGACCGGGTGTCTGCCACGGAAGACGGAGTGGACCCAGTGTCCGCGGCGGATTACAGGGACAACCCCGTGTCCGCCGCGGAATACGGAGTGGACCCGGTGTCTGCCGCGGAAGACGGGGCAGACCTGGTGTCTTCCGCGGAAGATGGGGTAGACCTGTCGTCCGCTGCGGATGACGGGGACAACCCGGTGTCCGCTGCGGAAGACGGGTTAGACCTGGTGTCTTCCGCAGAAAACGGGGTAGACCTGTTGTCCGCCACGGGAGACGGGGACGTCCCTGTGTCCGCTGAGGAAGACGGGGTGCACCCGGTATCTGCCACGGAAGACGTGGAGGACCAGGTGTCTGCCGCGGAAGATGGGGTACACCCGGTGTCGGCCGTGGAAGACGGGGAGACCCGGTATCTGCCGCGGACGACTGGGATGACCCGCTGTCTGCTGTGGAAGACGTGGTGGACCTGGTGTCCGCCGTGGAAGATGGGGTACAGCCGGTGTCTGCCACAGAAGACGGGGTAGACCCGGCGTCTGCTGCGGAGGACGGGGATGACCCGGTGTTCGCCGCGGAAGACGGGTTGGACCTGGTGACTGCCGCGAAGACAGGGTAAACCCCGTGTCTGCCACAGAAAACGGGGTAGACCCGGTTGTTGCCAACATATTTTATGAAAAATCCTTTACTTAGGATTTTTCCTTTCCTGGGAGCTGAGAAGCCTCAGAACAAACTAAACAATTCTTATCTGCTGCTCTGGAATGCCACGGGAAAATCTGTGATTGGCCCCGTCGGACTGTTTCCAATTGAGAGCCTATCACAATTCACCTGTTCGGCCCGTCTCGGGCTGAGAAGACTTCAGTTTACACATTCTTTTCTATTCTTAGCTTAGCCTTGTAGTGAAACCTTTCTCTTTACTCTTTTAGTATAGTTTCTATATCTTATATATCATATCATAATAAATCAAAGCCTTCTGATACATGGAGTCAACGTTGTCGTCTCTTCCCTCATCCTAAGACCTCAGAAAACCCGCTGTAATACCCGGTGTCTGCCGCGGATGACTGGGATGAGCCGGTGTCCGCCGCGGAAGACGGGGTCGACCCGCTGTCTACCGCAGAAGATGGGGTACACCTGGTGTCTGCTGCGGAAGACGGGGCAGACCCGGTGTCTGCCGCGGATGACTGGGACGGTCCACTGTCCGCTGCGGAAGATGGGGAGGACCCGGTGTCCGCTGCAGAAGACGGGGCGGACCCGGTGTCCGCCGAGGACGACAGGGATGACCCGGTGTCTGCCGCGGAAGACGGCGTAGACCCAGTGTCCGCCACGGACGACGGGGACGACCCTGTGTCCACCGAGGAAGACGGGGCGGACCCGGTGTACGCCGCAAAAGACTGGGTGGACCCAGTGTCTGCCGCGGAAGAGTGGGTGGATGTGGTGTCTGCCGCGGAAGAAAGGGTGGACCAGGTGTTTTGTCGTGGAAGACAGGGACGACCCGGTGTCTGCCGCGGATGACGGGGACGACCCAGTGTACACCGCGGGCTACGGGGAGGATCCGGTGTCCGCCGCAGAAGACGGGATGGACCCCGTGTCCACTGCGGAAGATGGGGTACACCCGGTGTCTGCTGTAGAAGACGGGGTAGACCCGGTGTCTGCCGCAGACGACTGGGACGACCCCCTGTCCGCTGCGGAAGAAGGGGTGGACCCGGTGTCCGCGTCAAAAGACGGGGAGGACCCGGTGTCCGCCGTGGAAGACGAGGTGAACCTGGTGTCTGCCGCGGATGACGGGGAAAACCCAGTGTCCACCGCGGAATACGGAGGGGACCCGGTGTCCGCCGTGGATGATGGGGACGGCATGGTGTCCGCCGCAGAATACGGGATGGACCCGGTGTCCGCCACGGAAGACGGGGCGGACCCGGTGTCCGCCGCAGAAGACGGGGTACGCTAGCTGTCTGCTGCGGATGACAAGGACGACCCGGTCTCTGCCGAGGAAGACGGGGTGGACCCTGTGTTTGCCGCGGAAGAAAGGGCAGACCCGGTGTCTGTCGTGGAAGATGGGGACGACTCGGAGTCTGCCGCGCAAGACATGGGTTCCAGGTGTCTGGTGCGGAAGACGGGGTAGACCTGGTGTCTGCCACGGAAAACGGGGTAGACCTGGTGTCCGCCGCAGGCGACGGGGAAGACCCAGTGTCCGCCACGGAAGATGGGGCGGACCAGGTGTCCGCCGTGGTTTACGGGGCGGACCTGGTGTCCACCGCTGTTTACAGGGTGGACCCGGTGTCCGCCGCGGATGACGGTGATGTCCCAGTGTCTGCCGCGGAAGACGGAGCAGACCCAGTGTCTGCCGCGGATGACGGGGATGACCCTGTGTCCGCCGAGGAAGACGGGGACGACCCGGTGTCCGCCGCGGAAGACGGGGCAGACCCGGTGTGCGCCGCGGAAGATGGGGTACACCCGGTGTCTGCTGCGGAAGACGGGGTAGACCCAGTGTCTGCCGCGGACGACTGGGATGACCCACTGTCCGCTGCGGAAGACGGGGTGGACCCAGTGACCGCCGCAAAAGTCGGGGTGGACCCGGTGTCTGCCGCAGAAGACGGAGCAGACCCAGTGTCCGCTGCGGAAGATGGGGGGGACCCGGTGTCCGTCGCAGAAGATGGGGTGGACCCGGTGTCCGCCGCGGAAGATGGGTTGCACCCGGTGTCTGCCGTGGAAGATGGGGTGGACCAGGTTGGTTTCGTGGAAGACGGGGACGACCCGGTGTCTGCCATGGATGACAGGGACGACCCGGTGTCCACTGCAGGCGATGGGGAGGACCCGGTGTTAGCGGCAGAGGACGGGATGGACCCGGTGTCTGCCGCGGAACATGGGGTACACCCGGTGTCTGCTGTGGAAGACGGGGTAGACCTGGTGTCTGCTGTGGACGACTGGGACGACCCCTTGTCCGCCGTGGAAGACAGGGTGGACCCGCTGTCCGCCGCAGAATACGGGGTACACCCGGTGTCTGCCGTGTAATATGGGGTAGACTCGGTGTCTGCCACGGAAGACGGAGTAGGCCTGGTGTTCGCCGCAAAAGAAGAGGTCGACTTAGTGTCCACCACTGAAGACGGCGCAGACTTAGTTTCCGCTGCGGAAGACGAGGTAAACTGGGTGTGGATGACGGGGTAGACTCCTTGTCCGCAGCGGAACACGGGGTGGACCCGTTGTCCGTTGCGGAATAAAAGGTGGACCCGGTGTCCGCCGCGGAAGATGGGGCGGACCCGGTGTATGCCGCGGAAGAGGTGTTAGACTTGGTGTCCGCCGCGGAAAACTGGCTGGACCGGGTGTCTGGCGTGGAAGACGGGGTGGACCGGGTGTCTGCAGCAGAAGTCGGGGTAGACCCGGTGTCCGTTGCGGAAGACTGGGTGGACCCGGTGTCCGCCGCAGAAGACGGGGTCTACCCGGTGTCCGCCGCAGAAGTCACAGTAGACCCGGTGTCCGCCGTGGAAGATGTGGTAGTCTTGGTGTCCACCATGGAACACGGGGGGGACCCGGTGTCCGCCGCGGAAAATGGGGCGGACCCGGTGTCCGCCGCGGAAGTCGCGATAGACCCGGTGTCCGCCGTGGAAGCCGGGGCGGAAACGGTGTCCGCCACGGAAAACGGGGTCGACCCGGTGTCCGCAGCGGAAGACGGGGCAGTCCCAGTGTCCGCCACAGAAGACAGGGTAGACTCCATGTACGCCATGGATGATGAGATGGATCTGGTGTCCACTGCGAAAGACAAGGTAGTCACGGTGTCTGCCGTGGAAGACAGGGTAGACCAGGGGTCCGCCGCGGCAGACGTGTTAGACCCAGTGTCCGCTACGGAAGACGCGGTAGACACGGTGTCCGCCGCGGAAGGCAGGGTACACCCGGTTTCCGCCTTGGAATACGGGGTAGACCCGGTGTCCGGCACGGAAGACAGTGTAGACCCATTGTCCGCGGCGGATAATGGGTTAGACCCAGTGTCCGCCGCACAAGACGGGGTAGACCCGGTGTCCGCCGCACAAGACGGGGTAGACCCGGTGTCCGCCACGGAAGACGGAGTAGACCCGGTGTCTGACACGCAAGACGGGGTAGACCCGGTGTCTGCCCCGGAAGATGGGGTAGGCTCAGTGTCCGCCACAGAAGACGGGGTAGGCCGGGTGTCCGCCCCAGAAGACGAGGTCAACTTAGTGTCCACCGCTAAAGACGACGTAGAACCGTTGTCTGCGGCGGAAGATGGGTTAGACCCGGTGTCCGCAGCAGAAGACGGGGTAGACCCAGAGTCCGCTGCAGAAGAAGGGGTAGACCCGGTGTCCGCCACGGCAGACGGGCTAGACCCGATGTTCTCCACGGAAGACGAGGTCGATTTAGTGTCCACCACTGAAGAGGGCGTAGACTTAGGTTCCGCCGCGAATGATGAGGTATACCCGGGGTCTGCCGCAGATGATGGGGTAGGCCCGTTGTCTGCGGCGGAAGACAAGGTAGATTTGGTGTACACCGCGAAGGACGGGGTAGACCCAATGTCCGCCGCCTAAAAAGGGGTAGACCGGGTGTCCGCCGCAGCAGACGGGGTAGACCTGGCTTCCGCCGCGGAAGATGAGGTCGACTTAGGGTCCACCACTGAAGATGTTGTAGACTTAGTTTCCGCCGCGAATAACGAGTTATACCCAGTGTCCGCCGCGGACTACGGGGTAGACTTGTTGTCCGCAGCGGAAGACAAGGTAGACTTGGTGTATGCCGTGGAAGACGGGGTAGACCCAGTGTCTGCCGCGGAAGACGGGGTAGACTCGGTGTCCGCCGCAGAAGACAAGGTAGACACGGTGTCTGCCGCGGAAGACGGGGTGTACCCGGTGGTCACCGCAGAAGACGGGGTCGACCCGGTGTCCGCCGTGGTAGACGGGGTGGGCCCGGTGTCTGCCGCGGAAGACGAGGTGGACTTAGTGTCCACCACTGAAGACGGCGCAGACTTAGATTTCGCCGTGGAAGACAAGGTAAACCAGGTGTCCGCGGTGGATGACGGGGCAGACCCGTCGTCCGCCGCGGAAGACGGGGAAGACTCAGTGTCCGCCGCGGAGGACGGGGTAGACCCAGTGTTCTCTGCGGAAGACGGGGTAGACCCGGTGTCCGTGGCAGATAAGGGTTAGACCTCGTGTCCGCCGCGGAAGACGGGGAAGACCCGGTGTTCGCCGTGGAAGAGGGGGAAGACCCGGTGTCCGCCCCGGAAGACGGGGAACACCCGGTGTCCGCCACGGGAAGCGGGGTAGACCCGGTGTCCGCCGCGGAAGACAGGGTAGGCCCAGGGTCCGCCACCGAAAACGGGGTAGTCACGCTGTCCACCGCGGAAGACGGTGCATACCCGGCGTCCGTCGAGGAAGACGGGGTAGACCCAGTGTCCGCCTCGAAAGGCAGGGTAGACCCGGTGTCCGCCCTGAAAGACGGGGAAGACCCGGTGTCCGACCCGGAAGACAGGGAAGACCCGGTATCCGCCGCGGGAAGCGGGGTAGACCCGGTGTCCACCGCGGAAAACAGGAAAGACCCGGTGTCTGCCGCGGAAGACAGGAAAGACCTGGTGTCTGGCGCGGAAGACAGGGTAGACCCTGGGTCCACCGCGGAAGGAGGGGTAGACCCGGTATCCGCCGCGGAATACGGTGTAGACCCGGTGTCCGCAGCAGAAGACGGGGTAGACCGGTTGTCCATCACGGAAGACGGGGTAGGCCTGGTGTCCGTTGCACAAGACGGGATAGACCTAGTGTACGCCGCGGAAGACGTGGTGGATGGACACCTGGTTCCATGAGATTATACTGTGTAACAAGGTTCTACAGTGTTCCATCAGGCCTGGCTCTGTCACCATGGATGCCTGGTTCTATGAGATTCCATGGAGTAACAGTTCTCTACAGTGTTCCATCAGGCCCAGCTCTCTCACCATGGACACCTGGTTCCATGAGAATCCATGGTGTAACAGTGTTCTCCAGTGTTCCATCAGGCCCTCATCTGTCACCATGGACACCTGGTTCCATGAGATTCCATGGGGACACAATGTTCTCCAGTGTTCCATCAGGGCCATCTCTGTCACCATGGACACCTTGTTCCATGAGATTAGAGTGAGTAACAGTGTTCTCCAGTGTTCCATTAGCCAATCACTATCTCCATGGACACCTAGTTCCATGATATTCTACTGGGTAACAATGTTCTCCAGTATTCCATCAGGCCCAGCTCTGTCACCAAGGACACCTGGTTCCATGAGATTCCATGGTGTAAAATGTTCTCTAGTGTTCCATCAGGCCCGGCTCTGTCAACATGGACACCTGGTCAGATGAGATTCGATGGGGTAACAGTGCTCTCCAGTGTTCCATCAGGCCTGGCTCCCTCATCATGGACACCTGGTTCCTTGAGATTCCATGGGGTAACAATGTTCTCCAGTGTTCCTTTAGTCCGGCTCTGTCACAATGTACACCTGGTTCCATGAGATTCCATGGGGTAACAATGTTCTCCAGTGCTCCATCAGGCCCAGCTCTGTCACCATGGACACCTGGTTCCATGAGATTCCATGGGGTAACAATGTTCTACAGTGTTCCATCAGGGGCGGTTCTGTCACCCTGGACACCTGGTTCAATGAGATCGCACTGGGTAACAATGTTCTTCAGTGTTCCATCAGGCCAAGCTCTGTCACCATGGACACCTGGATCCATGAGATTCCATGGGGCAACAAGGTTCTCCAGAGGTCCATCAGGACAAGCTCCATCACCATGGACACCTGGTTCCATGAGATTCCATGGGGTAAAAATATTCCCCAATGTTCCATCAGGCCCAGCACTTTCAGCATGGACATCTAGTTCCATGAGATTCCATGGGGTAACAGTTTTTTCCAGTGTTCCATCAGGCCTAGCTCTGTCACCATGGACACCTGGTTCCATGCGATTCCATTGGGTAGCAATGTTTTCCAGTGTTCCATCAGGTTCAGCTCTGTCACCATGGACACCTGGTTCCTTGAGATTCCATAGCGTAACTGTGTTCTCCAGTGTTCCATCAGGCCCTCCGCTGTCACCATGGACACCTGGCTCTATGAGATTCCATGATGTAACAGTGTTATCCAGTGTTCTATCAGGCCCAGCTCTGTCACCATGGACACCTGGTTCCATGATATTCCACTGGGTAACAATGTTTTCCATTGTTCCATCAGGCCCGGCTCTGTCACCATGGACACCTGGTTCCATGAGATTCCAATGGGTAACCATGTTCTCCAGTGTTCTATCAGGCCCTGCGCTGTCATCATGGACACCTAGTTCTATGAGATTCCATGGGGTAACAATGTTCTCCAATGTTCCATCAGGCCCGGCTCTGTCATCATGGACACCTGGTTCCATGAGATTCCATGGGGTGACAGTGTTCTCCAGTGTTCCATTAGCCAAGCTCTATAACTATGGACACCTGGTTCCATGAGATCCTAGTGGGTAACAATGTTCTCAAGTGCTCCATCAGTGCCTAGCTGTGTCACCATGGACACCTGGTTCCATGAGATTCCATGGGGAAACAATATTCTCCAGTGTTCCTTCGGGCCTGGCTATGTTACCATGGACACCTGGTTCCATGAGATTCCATGTGGTAACAATGTTCACCAGTGTTACATCTGGCCTAGCTCTGTCACCATGGACACCTGGTTCCATGCGATTCCATTGGGTAGCAATGTTTTCCAGTGTTCCATCAGGTTCGGCTCTGTCACCATGGACACCTGGTTCCTTGAGATTCCATAGCGTAACTGTGTTCTCCAGTGTTCCATCAGGCCCTCCGCTGTCACCATGGACACCTGGTTCCATGAGATTCCATGGGGTAACAGTGCTATCCAGTGTTCTATCAGGCCCAGCTCTGTCACCATGGACACCTGGTTCCATGAGATATCATGGGGTAACAATGTTCTCCATTGTTCGATAAGGCCCGGCTCTGTCACCATGGACACCTGGTTCCATGAAATTAGAGTGCGTAACAATGTTCTCTAGTGTTCCATTAGCCAATCTCTATCTCCATGGACACCTGGTTCCATGATATTCCACTGGGTAACAATGTTTTCCATTGTTCCATCAGGCCCGGCTCTGTCACCATGGACACCTGGTTCCATGAGATTCCACTGGGTAGGAATGTTCTCCAGTGTTCGATCAGGCCCTGCTCTGTCACCATTGACACCTTGTTCCTTGAGATTCCAATGGGTAACCATGTTCTCCAGTATTCTATCAGGCCCTGCGCTGTCATCACGGACACCTGGTTCTATGAGATTCCATGGGGTAACAATGTTCTCCAATGTTCCATCAGGCCCGGCTCTGTCATCATGGACACCTGGTTCCATGAGATTCCATGGGGTGACAGTGTTCTCCAGTGTTCCATTAGCCAAGCTCTATAACTATGGACACCTGGTTCCATGAGATCCAAGTGGGTAACAATGTTCTCAAGTGCTCCATCAGTGCCTAGCTGTGTCACCATGGACACCTGGTTCCCTGAGATTCCATGGGGAAACAATGTTCACCAGTGTTACATCTGGCCCGGCTCTGTCACCACGGACTCCTTCCATGTGATTCCATGGGGTAACTGTGTTCTCCAGTGTTCCATCAGGCCCAGCTCTGTCACCAGGGACACCTGGTTCCATGAGATTCCAGTGGGTTACTGCCGCGCTGCTGTGTCGAGTGCACTTTTCTCCTCTGAGAGCGGCGGGGAGGCGGCGCTGGCTAGCTGGGAGCACAGTAGCAGCTAACAGCAGGGGGTACTACCTGAATTCGCCGGGGCATCCGGCAGCACCTTCGACAGGGCAGCGATATCGAGAGGAGAGGCAAAAGCAGAGAAGCTTAAGAGAAAAATGACCTTGACTCAGCTGGTGCAGTCCAGAAGATTATTGTCTCGAGTGCGTCCAGGCGGGAAAAAGCAGAGAGCAAAGAGTAACAGCAGTATATAAAGGGGGTGGAACATAGGTACAAGAACCAATGGGGGAAGCTGAGGAGGGGAATCGGACATAACTTACACGGGCGAGAACTAATGATATAAGAGCTAGGGAGGGGCCCGGAGCACCTGCCCAATCACTTTCTGAGGAACGGAGAAGTTTCTGGAGAAATGGGCAGGGCCCCAGGAGATGGAGAGGGCTCTGGAGGAGGGGAAAATGTAACAGGTGGGGTGGTTGCTGAGGGAACGGGAGTGAAGATAAGGGCTTGGCAGTATGACAAGACAGGGAGGGAACCATTTCAGGGAGAGGGGGAAACCAGGCCTAAACCATCAACATAGGCTCAGGGTTGCAAAATGGGGAGAACATTTTAAGATGGGGAGAAAAACACCAACAGGGAAAACAATACAAATGGAAACTAAACCCACACCACAACAGGTAAAAATGTTCTCCAGTGTTCCATCAGGCTCAGCTCTCTCACCATGGACACCTGGTAACATGAGATCCCACTGTGTAAAAATGTTCTCCAGTGTTCCATCAAGCCCAGCTCTGTCAACATGGACACTTGGTTCCATGAGATTCCATGGGGTAACAATGTTCTCCAGTGTTGCATCAGGCCCGGCTCTGTCACCATGGACACCTGGTTCCTTGAGATTCCATGGGGTAACAATATTCTCCAGTGTTCCATCAGGCCTAGCTCTGTCACCATGGACACCTGGTTCCATGAGATTCCATGGGGTAACAATGTTCTCCGGTGTTCCATCAGCCCCAGCTCTGTCACCATGGACACCTTTTTTCAAGAGATTCCATGGGGTAACCATGTTCTGAAGTGCTCCATTAGTCCAGATGTGTCACCATGGATACCTGGTTCCATGAGATTCCATGGGGTAACAATGTTCTCCAGTGTTCCATCAGGCCCAGCTCTGTCGCCATGGACACCTGGTTCCTTGAGATTCCAGTGGGTAACAATGTTCTCCAGTGTTCCATCAGGCCCAGCTCTATCACCATGGACACCTTGTTCCTTGAGATTCCATGGGGTAAAAATGTTCTCCAATGTTCCATCAGGCCCAGCTCTGTCACCATGGACACCTGGTTCCATGACATTCCATGGGGTAACAATGTTCTCCGGTGTTCCATCAGGCTCAGCTCTGTCACCATGGACACATGGTTCCTTAAGATTCCAGTGGGTAACAATGTTCTCCAGTGTTCCATCACGCCCAGCTCTCTCCCCGTGGACCCTGTGTACGCCGTGGCAAACTGGGTAGACACGGAGTCCGCCGCGGAAGACGGGGTAGATCTGGTGTCCAGCGCGGCAAACGGCGTACACCCAGTGTCCGCCGGGGAAGAAGGGTTAGACCAGGTTTCTGCCGTGGAAGACCGGGTAGACCCGGTGTCCGCTGCGGAAGACGGGGTAGGCCCGTTGTCTGCCGCCGAAGACGGGGTAGTCCCGGTGTCCGCCGCGGAAGGTGGGGTAGATTTGGTGTACGCCGCGGAAGATTTGGTAGACCCGGTGTCCGCCCCAGAAGACGGGGTAAAGCCGGTGTCCACCGCAGAAGACGGGGTTGACCTGGTGTCGGGCGCCGAAGACGTGGTAGACCCGGTGTCCGCCGCGGAACATGGGCTAGACCCGGTGTCCACTGCAGAAGATGGGATAGATCCAGTGTACGCTGTGGAAGATGGGGTGGACCCTGTGTACGCCGCGGAAAATTGGGTCGACACATGGCATCCTACGACGAAGACGGGTAGACCCGGTGTCCGCCGCGGAAGACGGAGAAGACCAGGTTTCCGCCGTGGAAGTCCGGGTAGACCCGGAGTCTGCCGCGGAAGACGGTGTAGACGCGGTGTCAGCCGCGGAAGACGGGGTAGTCCCGGTGTCTGTCGTGGAAGACGGGGTAGACCCAGTGTCCACCACAGAAGACGAGGTAGACTTGGTGTATGCTGCGGAAGATGGGGTAGACCCGCTGTCTGCTGCAGAAGACGAGGTAGACCTTGTGTCCGCCGCCGCCGCCGGGGTAGTCCCGGTGTCCGCCGCGGAAGACTAGGTAGGCTCGGTGTCCGCCGCGGAAGACGGGGAAGACCCGATGTCTACCGCGGAAGACGAGGTAGAATTGGAGTACGCCGCGGAAGACGGGGTAGACCCAGTGTCCGCCGTGGAAGACAGGGTTCACCCGGTGTCCATCACGGAAGACGGGGTAGACCCGGTGTCCGCCACAGAAGACGGTGTAGACTAGGTGTACCCCGCAGAAGTCGGGGTAGATCCGGTGTCCGCCGCAGAAGACGGGGTAGACCCGTGTTCGGCGCTGAAGACTGGATAGACCCGGTGTCCACCCCGGAAGAAGATGTACACAGATATATCCCGTCTTCTGCGGTGGACACCGGATCTACCCCATGTTCCGTGGCAGACACCGGGTCTACCCAGTCTTTCGCGGCGGAAACCTGGTCTACCCCTCCTTCCGCAGCGGACACCGGGTCTACGCCGTTTGCCACGCCGGACACCAGATCTACCCCGTTTACGCGGCAGACACCGGGTCTACCCCGTCTTCCGCGGCGGACGCCGTGTCTACCCAGTTCGACACGGTGTACACAGGGTCCACAGGGAGAGAGCTGGGCCTGATGGAACACTGGAGAACATTGTTACCCCATAGAATCTCAAGGAACCAGGTGTCCATTGTGACAGAGCTGAGCCTGATGGAACGCTGGAGAACATTGTTACCCTCTGGAATCTCATGGAACCAAGTGTCCATGGTGACAGAGCTGGACCAGATGGAACACTAGAGAACATATTTACACAGTGGAATCTCATATTACCAGGTGTCCATGGTGAGAGAGCTGGGCCTGATGGAACACTGGAGAACATTGTTACCTGTTGTGGTGTGGGTTTAGTTTTCATTTGTATTGTTTTCCCCGTTGGTGTTGTTCTCCCCATCTTAAAACGTTCTCCCCATTTTGCATCCCTGAGCCTATATTGATGGTTTAGGCCTGGTTTCCCCCTCTCCCTGAAATGGTTCCCTCCCAGTCTGGGCATACTGCCAAGCCCTTGTCTCCACCCTCTGTTCCCTTAGCAACCACCCCACCTGTTACATTTTCCCCTCCTCCAGAGCCCTCTCCATCTCCTGGGGCCCTGCCCATTTCTCCAGAAACTTCTCCGTTCCTCAGAAAGTGATTGGGCAGGTGCTCCGGGCCCCTCCCTAGCTCTTATATCATTAGTTCTCGCCCGTGTCAGTTATGTCCAATTCCCCTCCTCAGTTTCCCCCATTGGTTCATGTACCTATGTTCCACCCCCTTTATATACTGCTTTTTCCCGCCTGGACGCCCTCGAGACAATAATCTTCTGGACTGCACCAGCCGAGTCAAGGTCCTTTTTTATCTTAAGCTTCTCTGCTTTTGCCTCTCCTCTCGATATCGCTGCCCTGTCGAAGGTGCTGCCGGATGCCCCGGTGAATTCAGGTAGTACCCCCTGCTGTTAGCTGCTACTGTGCTCCAAGCTAGCCAGTGCCGCATCCCCGCCGCTCTCAGAGGAGAAAAGTGCACTCGACGCAGCAGCGTGGCAGTTACCCACTGGAATCTCATGGAACCAGGTGTCCATGGTGACAGAGCTGGGCCTGATGGAACGCTGGATAACACTGTTACCCACTGGAATCTCATGGAACCAGGTGTCCATGATGATAGAGCCGGCCCTGGTGGAACACTGGAGAACATTGTTACCCCATGGAATCTCATGGAACCAGGTGTCCATGGTGACAGAGCCGGGCCTGATGGAACACTGGAGAACATTGTCTCCCCATGGAATCTCAGGGAACCAGGTGTCCATGGTGATTGAGCTTGGCCTGATGGAACACTGGAGAACATTGTTACCCCATGGAATCTCATGGATCCAGGTGTCCATGGGACAGAGCTGGGCCTGATGGAACACTGGAGAAAATTTTTACCCAGTGGAATCTCAGGAACCAGGTGTCCATGGTGACAGAGACGGGCCTGATGGAACACTGGAGAACATTGTTACCACATAGAATCTCATGGAACCAGGTGTCCATGGTGACAGATCTGGGCCTGCTCGAAAACTAGAGAACATTGTTACCTGTTGGAATCTCATGGAACCAGGTGTCCATGGTGAGAGAGCTGGGCCTGATGGAACACTAGAGAACACTATTGCCTTTTGGAATCTCATGGAACCAGGTGTACATGGTCACATAGACGGGCCTGATGGAACACTGGAGAACATTGATACCCCATGGACTCTCAGGGAACCAGGTGTCCATGGTGACATAGCCGGGCCTGATGGGACGCTGGAAAACATTGTTAACCCATAAAATCTCATGGAACCAGGTGTCCATAGAGACAGAACTTGGCCTGATGGAACACTGGAGAACATTTTACGCAATGGAATCTTATGGAATCAGGTGTCCATGGTGAGAGAAATGGACCTAATGGAACACTGGAGGACACTGTGAACCCATGGAATCTCATGGAATGAGGTGTCCATGGTGAGAGACCTGGGCCTCATGGAACACTGGAGAACATTGTTACCACATAGAATCTCATGGAACCAGGTGTCCATGGTGACAGATCTGGGCCTGATGTAATGCTGGAGAACATTGTTACCTGTTGGAATCTCATGAAAACATGTGTCCATGGTGACAGAGCCTGGCCTGATGGAACACTGGAGAACATTGTTACCCCATGGAATCTCATGGAACCAGTTATCCATGGTGAGAGAGCCCGGCCTTATGGGACACTGGAGAACATGTTTACCACATAGAATCTCATGGAACCAGGTGTGCTGGTGACAGAGCTGGGCCTGATGGAACACTGGAGAACACTATTACCTTTTGAAATCTCATGGAACAAGGTATGCATGGGCACAGAGCTTGGCCTGATGAAACACTGGAGAACATTGTTACCCCATGGAATCTCATGGAACCAGGTGTCCATGTTGACAGTTCTGGGCCTGATGGGACACTGGAGAACATTGGTACCCCATGGAATCTCATGAAACCAGGTTTACATGGTCACATAGCCGGGCCTGATGGAACACTGGATAACACTATTACCCCATGGAATCTCATGGAACCAGGTGTCCATGGTGAAAGAGCTGGGCCTGATGGGACACTGGAGAACATTGTTACCCACTGGAATCTCCCGGAACCAGATGCCCATGGCGAAAGTGCCGGGCCTAATGGAACACTGGAGAATAGTGTTACCTTATGTAATCTCATGGAACCAGGTGTCCATTGTGACAGATCTGGGCCTGAAGGACCACTGGAGAAACCGGGATTGAGAGTGCACCTCTCAAACTGACAGAGGACAAGAACTGAAAATGTTCCAGCAGTTCAAACTCACATTCCTTCTAAACCTTATGCAGCACTCCGTGGCCTAACTTACTTTTTGATTTTGCATCAGAGATGGTAAGAACTGGACTAACTTGATGAAAAACCTCGAGGGACCCTTGCGGTGCTGGCCCAGCGTCTTCTTGAGAGGAAGTGTGAAACAGCTTATCGCTAAGATGTAGGCGGCAAGAGCAGCAGAATACGGGCATCCGCAGCTGTCCGGAGGTAGGTGCCGGTCGCCGGCGTCTTTCGGCAGTGTCCGCGGTCCGGAGCGCACTGACACCAGCACTAAGCTCTGTGCGCGACAAAGCCGCTTCTTCGCCTCCGGGAGACGGAGCGCTCGGCAGATGCCGAGACGGGAAGAACGAAGCTGCACAGCACTGGCATTGAGCGTGCAGCTCTCAAACTGACAGAGGACAAGAACTGACAACGTTCCAGCAGTTCAAACTCACATTCCTTCTAAACCTTCAGCAGCACTCCGTGGACTAACTTACTTTTTGTTTTTGCATCAGAGATGGTAGGAACTGGACTAACTTGATGAAAAACCTCGAGGGACCCTTGAGGTGCTGGCCCAGTGTCTTTTTGAGAGAAAGCGTGAAACAGCTTGTCGCAAAGATGTAGGCGGCAAGAGCAGCAGAAGACGGGCATCCGCATCTGTCTGGAGGTAGGTGCCGGTCGCCGGCGTCTTTTGGCAGATGCGGCGGTCTGGAGCGCACCACCACCGGCACTACACTCTGTGCGCGGCAAAGCCGCTTTTTAGCCTCCAGGAGACGGAGAGCTCGGCAGATGCCGAGACGGGAAGAACGAAGCCGCACAGCACCGGGATTGAGCGTACAGCTCTCAAAGTGACAGAGGACAAGAACTGAACACATTCCAGCAGTTCAAACTCACATTCCTTCTAAACCTTATGCAGCACTCCGATTTTTTTTGAGACAAAAAGAAAAGGTAAGATTCCCCACGGAGTGCTTCAAATAGCTTAGAAAGGTGCAAAGAAAAGTTGTCCGAGACCTTTTTCCCTTCCTATGTAAAAGAAAGCTTAAACGTCTGGAAAGTGGTTAGTTCTTGTCCTGGCAGAGTTTGAGTGCAGAATTTTAGCAGGGGCGTAGTTTGTGTGTCAGGGCATGTGGCTCGGAGCAGTCTTCTGGCTCCTAAAATTCCGCATTGCGCAGGATGTCTCCAAGGACCAAGCTGGCACGAGCGCCAACTTGGGCTGGTTTGAGAGTGCCAAGTACCTCCTGCAAACTGACACCATGAACCAGGGTCGGTGAGCTTTGTTTAAAGGGAAAAGGGCCAGCGTTAATGTTCCAGGGCATGTGGCTCAGAGCAGCCTTCTGGCTCCTAAAATTCTGCATTGTGCAGGATGCCTCCAAGGACCAAGTTGGCACCAGTGCGAACTTGGGCTGGTTTGAGAGTGCCAAGTACCTCCTGCAAACTGACACCATGAACCAGGGTTGGTAAGTTTTGCATACGTGGAAAAGGGGTAGCGTTGGTGTTCCAGGGCTTGTGGCTCTGAGCAGCGTTCTGGCTCATAAAACTCCTCATTGTGCAGGATACCTCCCAGTACCAAGCTGGCACCAGCGCCAGCTCCGGCTGGTTTGAGAGTGCCAAGTACCTCCTGCAAACTGAAACCTAGAACCAAGGTTGGTGAGTTTTGCATACGTGGGAAAACAGGCAGCATTGTTGTTGCAGGGCATGTGGCTCAGAGCAGCCTTCTGGCTTCTAAAATTCCACATTGCATAGGATGCCTCCCAGACTCAAGCTTGCACCAGTGCCAACTTATTGTGCTTTGAGAGTGCCAAGTACCTCCTGCAAACTGGCACCATGAACCAGGGTTGGTGAGTTTTGCATCCAGAGAAAAGTACCAGTGTTTGTGTTCCGGGGCTTGTGGCTCGGAGCAGCCTTCTGGCTCCTAAAATTCCGTATCACGCAGGGTCCCTTCCAAAACCAAGCTGGCACCAGTGCCAAGTACGCTGGTTTGAGAGTTCCAAGTACCTCCTGCAAACTGACACATAGAAACAGGGCTGGTGAGCTTTGTTTCCAGGGAAAAGAGGCAGCATGGATATTCCAGGGCCTATGGCTCGGAGCAGCCTTCTGGCTCCTAAAATTCTGCATTGCGCAGGATTCCTCCCAGACGCAAGCTGGCACCAGTGCCAACTTGGGCTGGTTTGAGAGTGCCAAGTACCTCCTGCAAACTGACACCTATAACCAGGGGTGGTGAGTTTTGCATACGTGGGAAAAGGGGCAGCGTTGGTGTTCCAGGGCTTGTGGCTCGGAGCAGCCTTCTGGCTCCTAAAATTCCGCATTGCGCAGGATGCCTCCCAGGAGCAACTGGCTCCAGTGCCAACTTGGGCTGGATTCAGAGTGCCAAGTACCTCCTGCAAACTGACACCATGAACCAGGGTTTGTGAGCTTTTTTTCCAGGGAAAAGGGCCAGTGTTTGTTTTCTGGCCCTTGTGGCTCGGAGCAGCCTTCTGGCTCCTAAAATTCCGCATTTCGCAGGATCCCTCACAAGACTAAGCTGGCACCAGTGCCAACTTGATCTGGTTTGAGAGTGACAAGTACCTTCTGCAAACTGACACCATGAACCAGGGTTGGTGAGCTTTGTTTCCAGGGAAAAGAGGCAGCATGGATATTCCAGGGCCTATGGCTCGGAGCAGCCTTCTGGCTCCTAAAATTCTGCATTGCGCAGGATTCCTCCCAGACGCAAGCTGGCACCAGTGCCAACTTGGGCTGGTTTGAGAATGCCAAGTACCTCCTGCAAACTGACACCTAGAAACAGGGTTGGTAAACCCTGCCCCAGGAAAAGGGGCGGTGTTTGTGTTCCAGGGCATGTGGCTCAGAGCAGCCTTCTGGCTCCTAAAATTCTGCATTGTGCAGGATGCCTCCAAGGACCAAGTTGGCACCAGTGCCAACTTGGGCTGGTTTGAGAGTGCCAAGTACCTCCTGCAAACTGACACCATGAACCAGGGTTGGTAAGTTTTGCATATGTGGAAAAGGGGCAGCGTTGGTGTTCCAGGGCTTGTGGCTCGGAGCAGCCTTCTGGCTCCTAAAATTCTGCATTGCGCAGGATTCCTCCCAGACGCAAGCTGGCACCAGTGCCAACTTGGGCTGGTTTGAGAATGCCAAGTACCTCCTGCAAACTGACACCTAGAAACAGGGTTGGTAAACCTTGTTTCCCCAGGAAAAGGGGCGGTGTTTGTGTTCCAGTGCATGTGGCACAGAGGAGCCTTCTGGCTTCTAAAATTCCGCATTGCGCAGGATGCCTCCCAGGAGCAAGCTGGCACCAGTGCCAACTTGGGCTGGTTTGAGAGTGACAAGTACCTTCTGCAAACTGACACCTATAACCAGGGGTGGTGAGTTTTGCATACGTGGGAAAAGGGGCAGCGTTGGTGTTCCAGGGCTTGTGGCTCGGAGCAGCCTTCTGGCTCCTAAAATTCCGCATTGCGCAGGATGCCTCCCAGACGCAAGCTGGCACCAGTGCCAACTTGGGCTGTATTCAGAGTGCCAAGTACCTCCTGCAAACTGACACCATGAACCAGGGTTTGTGAGCTTTGTTTCCAGGGAAAAGGGCCGGTGTTTGTTTTCCTGGCCCTGTGGCTCGGAGCAGCCTTCTGGCTCCTAAAATTCCGCATTTCGCAGGATCCCTCACAAGACTAAGCTGGCACCAGTGCCAACTTGAACTGGTTTGAGAGTGACAAGTACCTTCTGCAAACTGACACCATGAACCAGGGTTGGTGAGCTTTGTTTCCAGGGAAAAGAGGCAGCATGGATATTCCAGGGCCTATGGCTCGGAGCAGCCTTCTGGCTCCTAAAATTCTGCATTGCGCAGGATTCCTCCCAGACGCAAGCTGGCACCAGTGCCAACTTGGGCTGGTTTGAGAATGCCAAGTACCTCCTGCAAACTGACACCTAGAAACAGGGTTGGTAAACCTTGTTTCCCCAGGAAAAGGGGCGGTGTTTGTGTTCCAGTGCATGTGGCACAGAGGAGCCTTCTGGCTCCTAAAATTCCGCATTGCACAGGATGCCTCCCAGGAGCAAGCAGGCACCAGTGCCAAGTTGGGCTGGTTTGAGAGTGCTAAGTACCTCCTGCAAACTGACTCCACGGACCAGGGTTGGTGAGATTTGCTTGCCTGGGTAAAGGGGCAGAGTTTTTTTCCAGGGCCTGTGGCTCAGAGGAGCCTTCTGGCTTCTAAAATTCCGCATTGCGCAGGATGCCTCCCAGGAGCAAGCTGGCACCAGTGCCAACTTGGGCTGGTTTGAGAGTGCCAAGTACCTCCTGCAAACTGACACCTATAACCAGGGTTGGTGAGTTTTGCATACGTGGGAAAAGGGGCAGCGTTGGTGTTCCAGGGCTTGTGGCTCAGAGGAGCCTTCTGGCTCCTAAAATTCCGCATTGCGCAGGATGCCTCCCAGGAGCAAGCTGGCACCAGTGCCAACTTGGGCTGGATTCAGAGTGCCAAGTACCTCCTGCAAACTGACACCATGAACCAGGGTTTGTGAGCTTTTTTTCCAGGGAAAAGGGCCGGTGTTTGTTTTCTGGGCCCTGTGGCTCGGAGCAGCCTTCTGGCTCCTAAAATTCCGCATTTCGCAGGATCCCTCACAAGACTAAGCTGGCACCAGTGCCAAATTGAACTGGTTTGAGAGTGACAAGTACCTTCTGCAAACTGACACCATGAACCAGGGTTGGTGAGCTTTGTTTCCAGGGAAAAGAGGCAGCATGGATATTCCAGGGCCTGTGTCTCGGAGCAGCCTTCTGGCTCCTAAAATTCTGCATTGCGCAGGATTCCTCCCAGACGCAAGCTGGCACCAGTGCCAACTTGGGCTGGTTTGAGAGTGCCAAGTACCTCCTGCAAACTGACACCTATAACCACGGTTGGTGAGTTTGCTTTCCCAGGGAAAAGGGGCGGTTTTTGTTTCCAGGGCCTGTGGCTCAGAGCAGCCTTCTGGCTTCTAAAATTCCGCATTGGGCAGGATGCCTCCCAGGAGCAAGCTGGCTCCAGTGCCAACTTGGGCTGGATTCAGAGTGCCAAGTACCTCCTGCAAACTGACACCATGAACCAGGGTTGGTGAGCTTTGTTTCCAGGGAAAAGGGCAGCATGGATATTCCAGGGCCTTATGGCTCGGAGCAGCCTTCTGGCTCCTAAAATTCTGCATTGCACAGGATTCCTCCCAGACGCAAGCTGGCACCAGTGCCAACTTGG
>NC_066338.1:1310518-1335875 GCF_022539315.1 Serinus canaria
CGCGAACAAGCCGCTTCTTCGCCTCCGGCTGACGGAGAGCTCGGCAGATGCTGAGATGCGTTAAACGAAGGCGCAAAGCACCGGGATTGAGTGCACAGCTCTCAAAAGGTAACAGCACAGGAACTACTGACTTTCCAGACGTTTAAGCTTCGTTTACAGACGAAGGGAAAAAGTTCTCGGACAACTCTTCTTTGCACCTTTCTAAGCTATTTGAAGCACTCCATGGGGAATCTTACTTCTTTTTTTCGCCTCGGAGCTGATAGGAATTCGACTAGCTCTATGAAAACACGTCCTGGGATTCTTCCTGTGCTGGCACAGTTTTTTCTTGAGAGAAAGCCTGGAAAAGCTTTTTCGCTAAGATGTAGACGGCAAGAGCCGCAGAAGACGGCTTACCGCAACTGGCCGAAGGTAGGTGCCGGTTCCCGGCGTTTTTCGGCAGAAGCCGCGGTCCGGAGCGCACACCGACCGGCCCAATGCCCTGTGCGCGAACAAGCCGCTTCTTCGCCTCCGGCCGACGGAGAGCTCGGCAGATGCTGAGACGCGTTAAACGAAGGCGCGAAGCACCGGGATTGAGTACACAGCTCTCAAACGGAGCCAGGACATGAACTAACCACTTTCCAGACATTTAAGCTTCGTTTAACAGACGAAGGGAAAAAGTTCTCGGACAACTTTTCTTTGCACATTTCTAAGCTATTTGATGCACTCCGTGGGGAATCTTGCTTTTTTATTTTCGCCTCGGAACTAGTGAGAACTCGACTAGGTTTATGAAAAACGTCGAGGGAATCTTCCTGTGCTGGCACAGTTTTTTCTTAAGAGAAAGCCTGGAAAAGCTTTTTCGCTAAGATGTAGACGGCAAGAGCCGCAGAAGACGGGCTACCGTAACTGGCCGAAGGAAAGTGCCAGTTCCTGGCGTCTTTCGGCAGAAGCCACGGTCCGGAGCGCACAGCGACCGACACAATTCTCTGTGCGCGAACAAGCCGCTTCTTCGCCTCTGGCCAACGGAGAGCTCGGCTGATGCTGAGACGCGTTAAACGAAAGCGCAAAGCACTGGGATTGAGTGCACAGCTCTCAAACGGAGCCAGGACAAGAACTAATCACTTTCCAGACGTTTAAGCTTCGTTTAACAGACGAAGGGAAAAAGTTCTCGGACAACTTTTCTTTGCACATTTCTAAGCTATTTGAAGCACTCCGTGGGGAATCTTACTTCTTTTTTTCGCCTCGGATCTTGTAAGAACTTGACTAGCTTTATGAAAAACATCGAGGGATTCTTCCTGTGCTGGCACAGTTTTTTCTTGAGAGAAAGCCTGGAAAAGCTTTTTCGCTAAGATGTAGACGGCAAGAGCCGCAGAAGAGGGGTTACTGCAACTGGCCGAAGGTAGGTGCCGGTTCCCGGTGTCTTTCGGCAGAAACCACGGTCCGGAGCGCACACTGACCGGCACTATGCCTTTTGCGCGAACAAGCCGCTTCTTAGCCTCCGGCCGATTGAGAGCTCGGCAGATGCTGAGACGAGTTAACGAAGGCGCAAAGCACCGGGATTGAGTGCACAGCTCTCAAACGGAGCCAGGACAAGAACTAATCACTTTCCAGACGTTTAAGCTTCGTTTACAGACGAAGGGAAAAAGTTCTTGGACAACTCTTCTTTGCACCTTTCTAAGCTATTTGAAGCACTCCGTGGGGAATCTTACTTCTTTTTTTCGCCTCGGAGCTGATAGGAATTCGACTAGCTCTATGAAAACACGTCCTGGGATACTTCCTGTGCTGGCACAGTTTTTTCTTGAGAGAAAGCCTGGAAAAGCTTTTTTGCTAAGATGTAGGCGGCAAGAGCCGCAGAAGACGGGTTACCGCAAGTGGCCGAAGGTAGGTGCCAGTTCCCGGCGTTTTTTGGCAGAAGCCACGGTCCTGAGCGCACACCGACCGGCCCAATGCCCTGTGCGCGAACAAGCCGCTTCTTCGCCTCCGGCCGACGGAGAGCTCGGCAGATGCTGAGACGCGTTAAACGAAGGCGCGAACCACCGGGATTGAGTAGACAGCTCTCAAACGGAGCCAGGACAAGAACTAACCACTTTCCAGACATTTGAGCTTCGTTTAACAGACGAAGGGAAAAAGTTCTCGGACAACTTTTCTTTGCACATTTCTAAGCTATTTGAAGCCCTCCGTGGGGAATCTTACTTCTTTTTTTCGCCTCGGATCTACTAAGAACTTACTAGCTTTATGAAAAACATCGAGGGATTCTTCCTGTGCTGGCACAGTTTTTTCTTGAGAGAAAGCCTGGAAAAGCTTTTTCGCTAAGATGTAGACGGCAAGAGCCGCAGAAGACGGGTTACCGCAACTGGCCGAAGGTAGGTGCCGGTTCCCGTGTCTTTCGCAGAAGCCGCAGTCCGGAGCGCACAGCGACCGGCAACGATGCTCTAGTGCGCGAACAAGCCGCTTCTTAGCCTCTGGCCGACGGAGAGCTCGGCAGATGCTGAGACGAGTTTAACGAAGGCGCAAAGCACCGAGATTGAGTGCACAGTTCTCAAACTGAGCCAGGACATGAACTAACCACTTTCCAGACGTTTAAGCTGCATTTAACAGACGAAGGGAAAAGCTTCTCCGACAACTTTTGCGTGCAACTTTCTAAGATATTTGAAGCATTTCGAGGGGAATCTTACTTCTTTTTTTCGCCACGGAGCTGATAGGAATACGACTAGCTCTATGAAAACTCGTCCGAGGATTCTTCCTGTGCTGGCACAGTTTTTTCTTAAGGAGAAAGCCTGGAAAAGCTTTTTTGCTAAGATGTAGGCGGCAAGAGCCGCAGAGGACGGCTTACCGCAACTGGCCGAATGTAGGTGCCGGTTCCCGGCATTTTTTGGCAGAAGCCGCGGTCCGGAGCGCACACCCACTGGCCCTATGCCTTGTGCGTGAACAAGCCGCTTCTTAGCCTCTGGCCGACGGAGAGCTCGGCAGATGCTGAGACGAGTTTAACGAAGGCGCAAAGCACCGAGATTGAGTGCACAGCTCTCAAACTGAGCCAGGACATGAACTAACCACTTTCCAGACGTTTAAGCTGCATTTAACAGACGAAGGGAAAAGCTTCTCCGACAACTTTTGCGTGCAACTTTCTAAGATATTTGAAGCATTTCGAGGGGAATCTTACTTCTTTTTTTCGCCTCAGAGCTGATAGGAATACGACTAGCTCTATGAAAACACGTCCGAGGATTCTTCCTGTGCTGGCACAGTTTTTTCTTAAGAGAAAGCCTGGAAAGGCTTTTTTGCTAAGATGTAGGCGGCAAGAGCCGCAGAGGACGGCTTACCGCAACTGGCCGAAGGTAGGTGCCGGTTCCCGGCGTTTTTCGGCAGAAGCCGCGGTCCGGAGCGCACACCGACCGGCACTATGCCTTGTGCGCGAACAAGCCGCTTCTTCGCCTCCGACCGACGGAGAGCTCGGCAGATGCTGAGATGCGTTAAACGAAGGCGCAAAGCACCGGGATTGAGTGCACAGCTCTCAAACGGAGCCAGGACAAGAACTAATCACTTTCCAGACGTTTAAGCTTCGTTTACAGACGAAGGGAAAAAGTTCTCGGACAACTCTTCTTTGCACCTTTCTAAGCTATTTGAAGCACTCCGTGGGGAATCTTACTTCTTTTTTTCGCCTCGGAGCTGATAGGAATTCGACTAGCTCTATGAAAACACGTCCTGGGATTCTTCCTGTGCTGGCACAGTTTTTTCTTAAGAGAAAGCCTGGAAAAGCTTTTTTGCTAAGATGTAGACGGCAAGAGCCGCAGAAGACGGGTTACCGCAAGTGGCCGAAGGTAGGTGCCGGTTCCCGGCGTTTTTCGGCAGAAGCCGCGGTCCGGAGCGCACACCGACCGGCACTATGCCCTGTGCGCGAACAAGCCGCTTCTTCACCTCCGGCCGACGGAGAGCTCGGCAGATGCTGAGACGCGTTAAACGAAGGCGCAAAGCACCGGGATTGAGTGCACAGCTCTCAAACGGAGCCAGGACATGAACTAACCACTTTCCAGACATTTAAGCTTCGTTTAACAGACGAAGGGAAAAAGTTCTCGGACAACTTTTCTTTGCACATTTCTAAGCTATTTGAAGCACTCCGTGGGGAATCTTACTTTTTCTTTTCGCCTCGGATCTACTAAGAACTCTACTAGCTTTATGAAAAACATCGAGGGATTTTTTCTGTGCTGACACAGTTTTTTCTTGAGAGAAAGCCTGGAAAAGATTTTTTGCTAAGATGTAGACGGCAAGAGCCGCAGAAGACGGCTTACCGCAACTGGCTGAAGGTAGGTGCCGGTTCCCGTTGTCTTTCGGCAGAAGCCGCGGTCCGGAGTGCACAGCGACCGGCAAAATGCTCTATGCGCGAACAAGCCGCTTCTTCGCCTCCGGCCGATTGAGAGCTCGGCAGATGCTGAGACGCGTTAAACGAAGGCGCAAAGCTCCGGGATTGAGTGCACAGCTCTCAAACGGAGCCAGGACAAGAACTACTGACTTTCCAGACGTTAAACTTCCTTTAACAGACAAAGGAAAAAAGTTCTCGGACAACTTTTCTTTGCACCTTTCTAAGCTATTTGATGCACTCCGTGGGGAATCTTGCTTTTTTATTTTCGCCTCGGAACTAGTGAGAACTCGACTAGGTTTATGAAAAACGTCGAGGGAATCTTCCTGTGCTGGCACAGTTTTTTCTTAAGAGAAAGACTGGAAAAGCTTTTTCGCTAAGATGTAGACGGCAAGAGCCGCAGAAGACGGGTTACCGCAACTGGCCGAAGGTAGGTGCCGGTTCCCGGCGTCTTTCGGCAGAAGCCGCGGTCCGGAGTGCACAGCGACCGGCACTATGCCTGTGCACGAACAAGCCGCTTCTTCGCCTCCGGCCGACGGAGAGCTCGGCAGATGCTGAGACGCGTTAAACGAAGGCGCAAAGCACCGGGATTGAGTGCACAGCTCTCAAACGGAGCCAGGACAAGAACTAACCACTTTCCAGACGTTTAAGCTTCGTTTAACAGACGAAGGGAAAAAGTTCTCGGACAACTTTTCTTTGCACATTTCTAAGCTATTTGAAGCACTCCGTGGGGAATCTTACCTTTTCTTTTTGCCTCGGATCTACTAAGAACTCTACTAGCTTTATGAAAAACATCGAGGGATTTTTTCTGTGCTGACACAGTTTTTTCTTGAGAGAAAGTCTGGAAAAGCTTTTTCGCTAAGATGTAGACGGCAAGAGCCGCAGAAGACGGGTTACCGCAACTGGCCGAAGGTAGGTGCCGGTTCCAGGCGTCTTTCGGCAGAAGCCGCGGTCCGGAGCGCACACCGACCGGCACTATGCCTTGTGCGCGAACAAGCCGCTTCTTCGCCTCCGGCCGACGGAGAGCTCGGCAGATGCTGAGATGCGTTAAACGAAGGCGCAAAGCACCGGGATTGAGTGCACAGCTCTCAAACGGAGCCAGGAAACGAACTAATGACTTTCCAGACGTTTAAGCTTCGTTTATAGACGAAGGGAAAAAGTTCTCGGACAACTCTTCTTTGCACCTTTCTAAGCTATTTGAAGCACTCCGTGGGGAATCTTACTTCTTTTTTTCGCCTCGGAGCTGATAGGAATTCGACTAGCTCTCTGAAAACACGTCCTGGATTCTTCCTGTGCTGGCACAGTTTTTTCTTGAGAGAAAGCCTGGAAAAGCTTTTTCGCTAAGATGTAGACGGGAAGAGCCGCAGAAGACGGGTTACCACAACTGGCCTAAGGAAATTTCCGGTTCCTGGCGTCTTTCGGCAGAAGCCGCGGTCCGGAGCGCACACCGACCGGCAAAATGCCCTGAGCGCCAAAGAGCTGCTTCTTCGCCTCCGGCCGACGGAGAGCTCGGCAGATGCTGAGACGCGTTAAACGAAGGCGCAAAGCACCGGGATTGAGTACACAGCTCTCAAACGGAGCCAGGACATGAACTAACCACTTTCCAGACATTTAAGCTTCGTTTAACAGACGAAGGGAAAAAGTTCTCGGACAACTTTTCTTTGCACATTTCTAAGCTATTTGAAGCACTCCGTGGGGAATCTTGCTTTTTTATTTTCGCCTCGGATCTACTAAGAACTCGACTAGCTTTATGAAAAACATCGAGGGAATCTTCCTGTGCTGGCACAGTTTTTTCTTGAGAGAAAGCCTGGAAAATCTTTTTCGCTAAGATGTAGACGGGAAGAGCCGCAGAAGACGGGTTACCGCAACTGGCCTAAGGAAATTTCCGGTTCCTGGCGTCTTTCGGCAGAAGCCGCGGTCCGGAGCGCAAAGCGACCGGCACAATTCTCTGAGCGCCAAAGAGCTGCTTCTTCGCCTCCGGCCGACGGAGAGCTCGGCAGATGCTGAGACGCGTTAAACGAAGGCGCAAAGCACCGGGATTGAGTGCACAGCTCTCAGACGGAGCCAGGACATGAACAAACCACTTGCCAGCTGATTAAGCTTCGTTTAACAGACGAAGGGAAAAAGTTCTCAGACAACTTTTCTTTGCACCTTTCTAAGGTATTTGAAGCACTCCGTGGGGAATCTTACTTTTTTTTTCGCCTCGGATCTTGTAAGAACTTGACTAGCTTTATGAAAAACATCGAGGGATTCTTCCTGTGCTGGCACAGTTTTTTCTTGAGAGAAAGCCTGGAAAAGCTTTTTCGCTGAGATGTAGGCGGCAAGAGCCGCAGAAGACGGATTACCGCAACTGGCCGAAGGTAGGTGCCGGTTCCCGGCGTTTTTCGGCAGAAGCCGCGGTCCTGAGCGCACACCATCCGGCAAAATGCTCTGTGTGCGAACAAGCCGCTTCTTCGCCTCCGGCCGACTGAGAGCTCGGCAGATGCTGAGACGCGTTAAACGAAGGCGCAAAGCAACGGGATTGAGTGCACAGCTCTCAAACGGAGGCAGGACAAGAACTACTGACTTTCCTGACATTTAAGCTTCGTTTAACAGACGAAGGGAAAAAATTCTCGGACAACTTTTCTTTGCACCTTTCTAAGCTATTTGATGCACTCCGTGGGGAATCTTGCTTTTTTATTTTCGCCTCGGAGCTAGTAAGAACTCGACTAGCTTTATGAAAAACGTCGAGGGATTCTTCCTGTGCTGGCACAGTTTTTTCTTGAGAGAAAGCCTGGAAAAGCTTTTTCGCTAAGATGTAGACGGCAAGAGCCGCAGAAGAGGGGTTACCGCAACTGGCCGAAGGTAGGTGCCGGTTCCCGGCGTCTTTCGGCAGAAACCACGGTCCGGAGCGCACACCGACCGGCCCTATGCCTTGTGCGCGAACAAGCCGCTTCTTAGCCTCCGGCCGATTGAGAGCTCGGCAGATGCTGAGACGCGTTAAACGAAAGCGCAAAGCACCGGGATTGAGTGCACAGCTCTCAAACTGAGCCAGGACATGAACTAACCACTTTCCAGACGTTTAAGCTTCATTTAACAGACGAAGGGAAAAGCTTCCCCGACAACTTTTGCGTGCAACTTTCTAAGATATTTGAAGCATTTCGAGGGGAATCTTACTTCTTTTTTTCGCCTCGGAGCTGATAGGAATACGACTAGCTCTATGAAAACACGTCCGTGGATTCTTCCTGTGCTGGCACAGTTTTTTCTTAAGAGAAAGCCTGGAAAAGCTTTTTTGCTAAGATGTAGGCGGCAAGAGCCGCAGAATACGGGTTACCGCAAGTGGCCGAAGGTAGGTGCCGGTTCCCGGCGTTTTTCGGCAGAAGCCGCGGTCCTGAGCGCACACCGACCGGCACTATGCCCTGTGCGCGAACAAGCCGCTTCTTAGCCTCCGGCCGATTGAGAGCTCGGCAGATGCTGAGACGCGTTAAACGAAGGCGCAAAGACCCGGGATTGAGTACACAGCTCTCAAACGGAGCCAAGACAAGAACTACTCACTTTCCAGACGTTTAAGCTTCGTTTACAGACGAAGGGAAAAAATTCTCGGACAACTTTTCTTTGCACCTTTCTAAGCTATTTGATGCACTCCGTGGGGAATCTTGCTTTTTTATTTTCGCCTCGGAGCTAGTAAGAACTCGACTAGCTTTATGAAAAACGTCGAGGGATTCTTCCTGTGCTGGCACAGTTTTTTCTTGAGAGAAAGCCTGGAAAAGCTTTTTCGCTAAGATGTAGACGGCAAGAGCCGCAGAAGAGGGGTTACCGCAACTGGCCGAAGGTAGGTGCCGGTTCCTGGCGTCTTTCGGCAGAAGCCACGGTCCGGAGCACACACCGACCGGCCCTATGCCTTGTGTGCGAACAAGCCGCTTCTTAGCCTCTGGCCGACGGAGAGCTCGGCAGATGCTGGACGAGTTTAACGAAGGCGCAAAGCACCGAGATTGAGTGCACAGCTCTCAAACTGAGCCAGGACATGAACTAACCACTTTCCAGACGTTTAAGCTTCGTTTAACAGACGAAGGGAAAAGCTTCCCCGACAATTTTGCGTGCAACTTTCTAAGATATTTGAAGCATTCAGAGGGGAATCTTACTTCTTTTTTTCGCCTCGGAGTTGATAGGAATACGACTAGCTCTATGAAAACACATCCGAGGATTCTTCCTGTGCTGGCACAGTTTTTTCTTAAGAGAAAGCCTGGAAAAGCTTTTTTGCTAAGATGTAGGCGGCAAGAGCCGCAGAAGACGGATTACCGCAACTGGCCGAAGGTAGGTGCCGGTTCCCGGCGTTTTTCGGCAGAAGCCGCGGTCCGGAGCGCACACCAACCGGCAAAATGCTCTGTGTGCGAACAAGCCGCTTCTTCGCCTCCGGCCGACGGAGAGCTCGGCAGATGCTGAGACGCGTTAAACGAAGGCGCAAAGCACCGGGATTGAGTACACAGCTCTCAAACGGAGCCAGGACATGAACAAACCACTTTCCAGACGTTTAAGCTTCGTTTAACAGACGAAGGGAAAAAGTTCTCGGACAACTTTTCTTTGCACCTTTCTAAGCTATTTGAAGCACTCCGTGGGGAATCTTACTTTTTCTTTTCACCTCGGTTCTAGTAAGAATTCGACTAGCTTTATGAAAAACATCGAGGGATTCTTCCTGTGCTGGCACAGTTTTTTCTTGAGAGAAAGCCTGGAAAAGCTTTTCGCTAAGATGTAGGCAGCAAGAGCCGCATAAGACGGGTTACCGCAACTGGACGAAGGTAGGTGCCGGTTCCCGTCGTCTTTCGGCAGAAGCCGCGGTCCGGAGCGCACACCGACCGGCACTATGCCTTGTGCGCGAACAAGCCGCTTCTTCGCCTCCGGCTGACGGAGAGCTCGGCAGATGCTGAGACGCGTTAAACGAAAGCGCAAAGCACCGGGATTGAGTGCACAGCTCTCAAACGGAGCCAGGACAAGAACTAACCACTTTCCAGACGTTTAAGCTTCGTTTAACAGACGAAGGGAAAAAATTTCTTGGACAACCCCACCACTTCTAAAATTCTATTTAGAAGTAAAAAAGAACCCATTCAAACAACTAAGTCTCTGGTCCCATCTGTATAAAATAAGCAGTTCTTTTCTGATTTCTTAGCAGATTCTTTAGCTTCTATTATTATGGCAACCTTTTCTAACTCTTCTAGATTAGAACCAAATTCTTACAGCATATAACGAAACCTAGGTTTGCTGTATCCTATATATCGTATATTCTATATCTTATATTCTTATATACAGAGTTCCAGCGAAGAATTCAGACGTCAAAAGAAGCGTGTGTAGAACAAGATTCAGCACAACGTTGGGACATATAAGCTATTTTTCAGGAAAAGCGGCCAAACGGAAACTTTTTAGACTTCTATACGATCATGGCTGCTTGCTTCCAGAACCTGACCTAAGTTGCTGGAAACTAGCTGCAGTATTATTGTGGGCAGTGCTGTGAATGTAGGACACGGTCATTCTTCTCTTCCATTGAAAACCTCAATTGGAGTCGCATCACATCTCTTCAAAATTCTGGATTTCTTCGCAAATTGTTAAAATAATGATAAATAAAGTGTTCTGTTCATGAAGTTTGAACCTAATGTTCAAAACGAAAAAGAAAAAAACATTCAGATATGGTTTGCAATAATACAGCAGAGAGAAGATGAACCAGACTGGCCTACAAAAGAAAGAAGTGAAGCAGAATTTGGGATATTGGAATACCTTGTGGTGAATTATTCAAATAAAGAAAGAAATTAAAAATAACCTTTTTAAATTCAATCAGTGATGGACAGATAGAGAAAAAGGACTAATTACTACTAATATTTCTTTCATTCTCCAACAAGAAGTGCAATGATCCTCTTGAATGCACAGAAGATTTTTGGAAAAGACAGCAGCCTTCTTCTTCCCAACATATTCCTCAGAACTCCAGGAGACAAATCATTTGAGCTATGAGGAGCTTTCTCTCTGTCAAACTTCCAGAGCATAGCCAATATTCTCTTCCTTTAGGCATCCTCGCCTCCCTGGGGGAGTGGTAGATAGTCTACAGCCCCGGTACATCAGCCAGACACTCCGCCTTATTTCCCATGGCTTCTGCAGCAAGGACATCATCTCCACTGGCTTTCTAGCCAAAATATATGCAAGGCACAACAAAGAACATAGCCAAAACCTTGAGCAGAGCTTATGGGCTTTGAAAGAAAAATCTCAGGATGGCAATACTGGATCTTCTGATCCAAACCATCAGGAAACCTTTCTTTAGAGGTGTTGGGAAAGATGAAAGTTTGACAAGAAAGTCTCACAGATATGTATGCTTGGCAGAAAGATTTTTGAATGTGGAGTCTGAAGAAAGAATAGAGTTGGAAGCAAGTTTTCATCTAGAAGGAAAGAATTGCTGAGCCAGTCTTACTAGATAACCAAGGAGGCAAAAGGTATGTTAGTTAGCAGGGGCTTTTATGACTTAGAGCAAAGGATAAACCCACCCCAAAGAAGAAGATGATTTCACCAAGCTGGAAGATAGCACAGGCGAACAAGTCAGCAAATGTGGCAAGCAGAAAAAAGGTCTCCGAATGTTCCACTGCCAAGAAAACTGAAAAACAACTTTCAGCTTCCACTGTAATGTACTGACTTTTAGTGAGTGGAGAATAGTAACATGACTATGGTAATCAGAGTAGTTATGATAGGCTATAGATAAGAGCTAAGGGATAGTTTGGTTCTACTGTATGAAGATGCTCAGCAAAGTATATCATGCATTGTAACCAAAACCAAAGGCTCTCCAGGCCTGCCTGCAGCTAGAGCTGACAGATGGAGGTACAGGCTCTGTCTCCCACCAGCCTGGGCTGCTGCAATATCTTGGATGGAATAAACTGCATTTTGGAGAGCCGCCTGAAGTCCCGCATCCCTCAATTAGGTTCTTACATGAGGTGAAAAACTCTTCTGTGTATTGTACAAAAAAATAGCTATGTAATCTAGAGTTGCATGACCCAATATTTCCATTGAATAGGAACAATTTTTATCAATATTATGGATCCACTTCTTTTCAGTGTGTTTGGTAAAAAAAAAAAAGTATCCTTTAAAAGGAATTATTGGATGCGTACTGAGTACTACGGATTAGTTAAGGTGTTGGTTTGGCATGGCTTGGTTTTTGGTGGGGAGGGAAGAAGTCAGCCACAGAAGTGATTTGTTGTGGAAAGCTCTAGAAACTTCCTCCATGCCTGGCAAAGAGAATCCCTGCTTGGCACTAAGAACAGACATGCTGCTAAGCCAATTCCAGAAGCTGGTAGTGCCTCGGTGATATATTTAAGAAGGAAATCAAAAACTGCAGCCAGTTGAATTTGAAGTTGGGAAACTTTTGGGTGGCACCTCTCCTGGTTTGAAAGCAAAACCAGTGAGACACTCTGCTGCAGAGGGGTTTATATTGTAATGCAGTTCTCGTAGTCCGTTTTATAATCCTTCCTATTTTGTGCTGTTCGAGCATATGTTATTATTAATGGATTGTTCCTTTCCCTCCTGCAGTGTTGGTTTTTCCCCATAGACCTGCCCTTTTGTTCCCTGTTCCTTCTCCCATTGAACATCAACCCCTCCCCAAGCCTGCCCCTTTCTCTAGAAACTTCCCTATCAATTTTGTGCCCTTCGAAACCCCATTGGTTTGTTCAAGTTATTCTCCTCCCTTGTAGTCCCCCTACTGGTTTAAACATTGTGTTGCCCGCCTTGTGTTCCACCCCCACTTTCTCCCAGTTGCTTCAAGATTGTATCCTCCCCTGGGACCTCCCCCCTTTTAGAAGTTGATGTTTGGCTCGGTTCCCTGGGCCAGGGCCTCCCGGCCAGCACCTGTTGGCTTTGGGGGCGTTGCTTCCCCCGCCGGGACCTGGACCTCTGTTCTGTGAGCCAGGTCTGGGGTCTCTATTCCTACCATGGGGTGCAGGGCCCCCTGAAAACGGTGGCTGGTGGATCAGCCTGTTTGGGGTCTCAGTGGACCACTCTCTGCTACAGCTCTTTAAAAAGAAAAAAAAAAAAAAAAAAAAAAAAGAAAAACATACAAACAAACAAACAAAAAAATAATTAAAAAGGGTTGAAAGAGCTGGCAGCTCAAAAAATTTTTGCAAGCCTGTTTCAGGACAAAACGGACTTTCCACACTGTCAAAGAGGAACATCTTCAGTTTGGACTTTTTCCTGAAACTCAGCTGTTTGGACTTGAAGCAATGAACTTTCCTTGGCCTGTTTTTGCATTTTCTTCTATTTTAGGATTGTTTTGGTGATGTGATGGGAATTTGGTGTTCTGCAGGTGAAGAATTTCCCTGATGGTTCCACACCAGCATTTGATTGATATTTTGATTGGCAAAACATAACAAAAAATGCCTCTCAGATGTTTGTTCTTTCCTCTGCTTGCTCCAGCAGATGAAATTGCAAACATTTTTCTTTTTAATTGCTTTTTAATATAAAAAGGGTGAGATGTCACCAACATATTTTATGAGAAATCCTTTACTTGGGATTTTTCCTCTCCTGAGAGCTGAGAGCCTCAGGAACAAACTGTAAACAATTCTTATCTGCTACTGTGGAAGGCAACGGGGAGAAATCTGTGATTGGCCCCGTCAGACTGCTTGCAATTAAGAGCCTATCACAGGACACCTGTTCTGCTGGTCTAAGTCTGAGAAGACCTGAGTTTACATTCTATTCTATTCTTATCATAGCCTTGTAGTGAAACCTTTCTCTTTATACTTTTAGAATAGTTTTTATATCTTATATATCATATAAAAATAAATCAAGCCTTCTGATGTATGGAGCCAACTGTCTCGTCTTTTCGCTCATCCTGGGACCCCAGGAAAACCATGAAACAGGTGCCAGCTTGCGTCTGGGAGGCATCCTGCGCAATGCGGTATTTTAGGAGACAGAAGGCTTCTCTGAGACACAAACCCTGGATTAACAACACTGCCGCTTTTCCCTGGAAGCAAGACTCACCAACTCTGGTTCTAAAAATGAGTTTGCAGGAGGTACTTGGCACTCTCAAACCAGCCCAAGTTTGCACTGGTGCCAGCTTGGTCCTGGGAGGCATCCTGCGCAATGCGGAATTTTAGGAGCCAGAAGGCTGTTCCGAGCCACAAGCCTGGACCTAAAACTTTGCCCCACTTCCCAGGTTTGGAAAACTCACCAATCCTAGTTCTAGGAGTCAGATTGCAGGAGGTACTTGGCACTCTCAAAACAGCCCAAGTGGGCACTGGTTCCAGCGTGGTCCTGGGAGGCATTTTGCACAATGCGGAAGTTTAGGAGCCAGAAGGCTGATCCAAGCCACAAGCCCTGGAACAAAACTTTGCCCCATTTCCCAGGTCTGGAAAACTCACCAACCCTAGTTCTAGAAGTGAGTTTGCAGGAGGTACTTGGTACTCTCAAACCAGCCCAAGTGGGCACTGGCGCCAGCTTGGTCCTTGAAGGCATCCTGCCCAATGCAGACTTTTTTGAGCCAGAAGGCTGCTCTGAGCCACAAGTCCTGGAACAAATCTTTACCCCATTTCCCTGGTTTGGAAAACTCACCAACCCTAGTTCTAGGAGTCAGTTTACAGGAGGTACTTGGCACTCTCCATCCAGCCAGAGTTGGAACTGGTGCCAACTTGGTCCAGAGAGGCATCCTGATCAAAGCGGAATTGTAGGAGCCAGAAGGCTGCTCTGAGCCACAACCCCGGAACACGAACGCAACGCTGCCCGTTTGCCCTGGAAACAAGACTCACCAACCCTAGTTCTAGGAGTCAGTTTGCAGGAGGTACTTGGCACTCTCAAACCAGCCCAAGTTGGCACTGGTGCCAGCTTGGTCCTGGGAGGCATCCTGCGCAATGCAGAATTCTGGGGGCCAGAAGGCTACTCTGAGCCACAGGCCTGGATCAGCAATGCTGCCCCTTTCCCTGAAAACATAGCTCACCAAACCTGGTTCTAGGTTTAAGAATTCAAGAGGTACTTGACACTCTCAAACCAGCCCAAGTTGGCACTGGTGCCAGCTTGCGTCAGGGAGGCATCCTGCTCAATGCGGAATTTTAGGAGCCAGAAGGCTGCTCAGAGCCACAGGCCCTGAAACACCAACACCGCCGGTTTTTCTGGAGAAACAAGACTCACCAAACCTGGTTCTAGGTTTCAGATTGAAAGACGTACTTGGCAATCTCAAACCAGCCCAAGTTGGCACTGGTGCCACCTTGGTCCTTGGAGGCATCCTGCGCAATGCGGAATTTTATGAGCCAGAAGGCTGCTCAGAGCCACAGGCCCTGGAACACCAACACCGCCCATTTCCCTGAAGAAACAAGACTCACCAACTCTGATTCTCGGGGTCAGTTTGCAGGAGGTACTTGGCACTCTCAAACACCCCCAAGTTTACACTGGTTACAGCTTGGCCCTGGGAGGCATCCTGCACAATGCGGAATTTTTTGAGCCAGAAAGATACTCTGAGCCACAGGCCCTGGATTACCGATGCTTCCCCTTTCCCTGGAAACAAAGCTCACTAACCCTGGTTCATGGCGTCAGATTGCAGGAGGTACATGGCACTCTCAAACCAGCCCAAGCTGGCACTGGTGCCACCCTGCGTCTGGGAGGCATCCTGCGCAATGCGGAATTTTATGAGCCAGAAGGCTGCAACGAGCCACAGGCCCTGGAACACCAACGCTGCCCCTTTTCCTGGAGAAACAAGACTCACCAACCCTAGTTTTAGGAGTCAGTTTGCAGGAGGTACTTGGCACTCTCAATCCAGCCAGAGTTGGCATTCGTTCCAGCTTTTGCCTGGGAGGCATCCTGCGCAATGCAGAATCTTAGGAGCCAGAAGGCTGCTTTGAGCCACAGGCCCTGGAACAAAATCTTTGCCCCATTTCACAGGTTTGGAAAACCCACCAACCCTAGTTGTAAGAGTCAGTTTGCAGGAGGTACTTGGCACTCTCAAACCAGCCAGAGTTTGCACTGGTGCCAGCTTGGTCCTGGGAGGCATCCCTCACAATGCCGAATTTTAGGAGAGAGTAGGCTGCTCTGAGCCACAAGCCCTGGAACACCAAAGCAAAGCTGCACCTTTTTCCTGGAAGCAAGACTCTCCAACCCTGGTTCTTGGAGTCATTTTTCAGGTGGTACGTGGCACTCTCAAACCAGCCAGAGTTGGCACTGGTGCCAGTTTGGTCCTGGGAGGCATCCTTAGCAATGCAGAATTTTAGGAGCCAGAAGGCTGCTCCGAGTACCAGGCCCTGGAACACCAACAACGCCAGTTTTCCTGGAGAAACAAGACGCACCAACCCTGGTTCTAGGTGGCAGTTTTCAGGAGGTACTTGGCACTCTCAAACCAGCCCAAGTTTGCACTGGTGCCCGGCTGGTCCTGGTATGCATCCTGCGCAATGCGGAATTTTAGGAGAGAGTAGGCTGCTACGAGCCACAGGCCCTGGAACAACCAATGCAGCCCCTTTTCCCTTGAAACATAGCTCACCAACTTGTTTCTAGGTTTCAGATTGCAGAAGGTACTTGGCACTCTCAAACCAGCCCAAGTTGCCACTGGTGCCAGCTTGCGTCTGGAAGGCATCCTGCGCAATGCGGAATTTAGGGAGCCGGAAGGCTGCTCAGAGCCACAAGACCTGGAACACCAACGCAACAGTGCACCTTTTTCCTGGAAGCAAGACTCACCAACCCTGGTTCTTGGAGTCAGTTTTCAGGAGGTACCTGGCACTCTCAAACCAGCCAAGGATGGCACTGGTGCCAGCTTTGTCCTGGGAGGCGTCCTGCGCAATGCGGAATTTTAGGAGAGAGAAGGCTGCTCTGAGCCACAAGCCCTGGAACAAAAACTTTGCCCCATTTCCCAGGTTTGTAAAACTCACCAACCCTAGTTCAAGGAGTCAGTTTGAAGGAGGTACTTGGCACTCTCAAACAAGCCCAAGTTGGCACTGCTGCCAGCTTGGGTCAGGGAGGTATCCTGCGCAATGCGGAATTTTTTGAGCCAGAAGGCTGCTCCGAGCCACAGGCCCTGGAACACAAACACCGCTCGAATTCCTTGGGAAACAAGACTCTCCAACCCTGGTTCTAAAGGTCAATTTGCAGTAAGTATTTGGCACTCTCAAACAAGCTCAAGTTGGCACTGCTGCCAGCTTGGGCCTGGGAGGCATCCTGTGCAATGCGGAATTTTAGGAGCCAGAAGGTCGCTCTGAGCCACAGGCCCTGGATCACCAATGCTGCCCCTTTCCCTAGAAACAAAGCTCGCTAGCCCTGGTTCATGTTGTCAGTTTGCAGGAGGTACTTGGCACTCTCAATTCAGCCAGAGTTGGCACTGGTGCCGGCTTGGTCCTGGAAGTCATCCTGCGCAATGCGGAATTTTAGGAGCCAGAAGGCTGCTCTGAGCCACAAGCCCTGGAAGAAAATCTTTGCCCCATTACCCAGGTTTGTAAAACTCACCAACCCTAGTTCTAGGAGTCAGTTTGCAGGAGGTACTTGGCACTCTCAAATCAGCCAAAGTTGGCACTCCTGCCACCTTGGGTTTAGGAGGCATCTTGCGCAATGCCGAATTTTAGGAGAGAGTAGGCTGCTACGAGCCACAGGCCCTGGAACAAAAACCGCTGCCCCTTTTCCCTGGAAACATAGCTCAGGAACCCTGGTTCTAGGTTTCAGATTGCAGGAGGAAATTGGCACACTCAAACCAGCCCATGCGGGCACTGGTGCCAGCTTGGGTCTGGGAGGCATCCTGCGCAATGCGGATTTTTTTGAGCCAGAAGGCTGCTCAGAGCCACAGGCCCTGGAAAAAAACACCGCTCATTTCCTGAAGAAACAAGACTCATTACCTCTTGTTCTAAGAGTCAGTTTGCCGGAGGTACTTGGCACTCTCAAACCAGACTAAGTTGGCAATTTTGCCAGCTTGGTCCTGGGAGGCATCCTGCACAATGCGGAATTTTAAGAGCCAGAAGGCTGCTCTGAGCCACAGGCCGTGGATCAACAATGCTGCCCTTTTCCCTGGAAACAAAGCTCACTAACCCTGGTTCATGCTGTCAGATTGCAGGAGGTACTTGGCACTCTCAAACCAGCCGAAGTTGGCACTGGTGCCAGCTTGCCTCTGGGAGGCGTCCTGCAAAATGCGGAATTTTAGGAGCCAGAAGGCTGCTCTGAGACACAAGCCCTGGAACACCCTCACATCGCTGCCCGTTTTCTCTGGAAACAAGACTCACCAACCCTGTTTCATGGTGTCAGTTTGCAGGAGGTACTTGGCACTCTCAAACCAGCCAGAGTTGGCACTCGTGCCAGCTTGGGCCTGGGAGTCATACTGCGCAACGCGGAATTTTAGGAGCCAGAAGGCTGCTCTGAGCCACAAGCCCTGGAACACCAACGCAACGCTACACCTATTTCCTGGAAGCAAGACTCACCATCCCTAATTCTAGGAGTCAGTTTGCAGGAGGTACTTGGCAGTCTCAAACCACCCTGACTTTGCACTGGTGCCAGTTTGGTGCTGGGAGGCATCATGCGCAATGAAGAATTTTAGGAGAGAGTAGGGGTCTCCGAGCCACAGGCCCTGGAACAACCAATGCTGCCTCATTTCCATGGAAACACCGCACACCAAAGCTGGTTCCAGGGGTCAGATTGCAGGAGATACTTGGAACTTTCAAACCAGCCGAAGTTGGCACTGGTGCCACCTTGCCTCTGGAAGGCGTCCGGAGCAATGCGGAATTTTATGTGCCAGAAGGCTGCTTTGAGGCACAGGCCCCGGATCACCGATGCTGCCCTTTTCCCAGGAAACAAGACTCACTAACCCTGGTTCTAGGAGTCAGTTTGCAGGAGGTACTTGGCACTCTCAAAAAGGTGCACCGATGCTGCAGCTTTTTCCTGGAAACAAGACTCACTAACCCTGGTTCTAGGAGTCAGTTTGCAGGAGGTACTTGGCACTCTCAAAAGAGCCCAAGTGGGCACTAGTGCCAGCTTGGTCCTGGGAGGCCTCCTGCACAATGCAGAATTTTAGGGGCCAGAAGGCTGCTCCGAGTACCAAGGCTGGAACACAAACACCGCCCGTTTCTCTGGAGAAACAAGACGCACCAACCTGGTTCTAGGAGTCAGTTTTCAGGAGGTGCTTGGCACTCTCAGTCCAGCCAGAGTTTGCACTGGTGCCAGCTTGGTCCTGGGAGGCCTCCTGCGCAATGAAGAATTTTTGGAGCCAAAAGGCTGCCCTGAACCACAAGCCCTGGATCACCAATGCTGCCCCTTTCCCTGGAAACAAGGCTCACTAGCCCAGGTTCATGCTGCCAGATTGCAGGAAGTACTGGGCACTCTCAAACCAGCCCAAGTTTACACTGGTGTCAGCTTGGGTCTGGGAGGCTTCCTGCGCAATGCGAAATTTTAGGAGCCGGAAGGCTGCCCCGAGCCACAAGCCCTGGAACACAAACGCAAAACTGCCCGTTTTCCCTGGAAACAAGACTCACTAACCCTGGTTCCTGGTGTCAGTTTGCAGGAGGTACTTGGCACTCTCAATCCAGCCAGAGTTGGCACTGGTGCCGGCTTGGTCCTGGAGGCATCCTGCGCAATGCTGAATTTTAGGAGCCAGAAGGCTGCTCTGAGCCACAAGCCCTGGAACAAAGTCTTTGCCCCATTTCCCAGGTAGGGAAAACTCACCAACCCTAGTTCGAGGAGTCAGTTTACAGGAGGTACTTGGCACTCTCAAACCAGCCAGAGTTGTCACTGCTGCCAGCTTGGTCCTGGGAGGCATCTTGCACAATGCGGAATTTTAGGAGCCAGAAGGCTGCTCTGAGCAAAAAGTCCTGGAACACAAACGAAACGTTGCACCTTTTTCTTGGAAGCAAGACTCACCAACCCTGGTTCTTGGAGTCAGTTTTCAGGAGGTACTTGGCACTCTCAATCCAGCCCAAGTTGGCAATGGTGCCAGCTAGGTCCTGAGAGGCAGCCTTCACAATACTGAATTTTAGGAGCCAGAATGCTGCTCCGAGCACCAGGCCCTGGAACACCAACAACTACAAATTTTTTAGAAACAAGACGCACCAACCCTGGTTCTAGGTGTCAGATTTGAGGAGGAACTTGGCACTCTCAAACCAGCCAGAGTTGGCACTGGTGCCAGCTTGGTCCTGGGAGGCATCCTGCGCAATGCGGAATTTTAGGAGAGAGAAGGCTGCCCTGAGCCACAAGCCCTGGAACAAAAACTTTGCCCCATTTCCCAGATTTGTAAAACTCACCAACCCTAGTTCTAGGAATCAGTTTGCAGGAGGTACTTGGCACTCTCAATCCAGCCAGAGTAGGCACTCGTGCCAGCTTGGGCCTGGGAGGCCTCCTGCGCAATGCGGAATCTTAGGAGCCTAAAGGCTGCTCTGAGCCACAGGACCTGGAACAAAATATTTGACCCATTTCCCAGGTTTGGAAAACTGACCAACGCTAGTTCTAGGAGTCAGTTTGCAGGAGGTACTTGGCAATCTCAAACCAGTCAAAGTTGGCACTGGTGCCAGCTTGGGTCAGGGAGGCATCCTGCGCAATGCGGAATTTTAGGAGAGAGTAGGCTACTCCGAGCCACAGGCCCTGGAACAACCAAGGCTGCCCCTTTTCCCTGGAAACATAGCTCACCAAACCTGGTTCTAGGTTTCAGATTGCAGGAGGTACTTGGCACTCTCAAACAAGCACAAGTTGGCACAGGTGCCAGCTTGCGTCTGGGAGGCCTTCTGCGCAATAAGGAATTTTTTTGAGCCAGAAGGCTACGCCGAGCCACAGGCCCTGGAACACCAACACCGCCCGTTTTCCTGGAGAAACAAGACTCACCAAACCTGTTATTAGGGGTCAGTTTGCAGGAGGTACTTGGCACTCTCAAACCTCCCAGAGTTGGCACTGGTGCCAGCTTGGGCCTGGGAGGCATCCTGCACAATGCGGAATTTTAGGATCCAGAAGGCTGGCCTGAATCACGAGCCGTAGATCACCAATGCTGTCCGTTTCCCTGGAAACAAAGCTCACTAGCCCTGGTTCATGGTGTCAGATTGCAGGAGGTACTTGGCACTCTCAAACCAGCCAGAGTTGGCACTGGTGCCAGCTTGGTCCTAGGAGGCATCCTGCACAATGCAGAATTTTATTAGCCAGAAGGCTTCTCCGAGTAAACGGCCCTGGAACACAAACAACGCCCGTTTTCCCAGAGAAAATTGACGCACCAACCCTGGTTCTAGGTGTCAGTTTTCAGGAGGTACTTGGCACTCTCAAACCAGCCCAAGTTGGCACTGGTGCCAGCTTGGTCCTGGGAGGCATCCTGCGCAATGCGGAATTTTTTGAGCCAGAAGGCTGCTCCGAGCCACAAGCCCTGGAACAAAAACCTTGCCCCATTTCCCAGGTTTGTAAAACTCACCAACCCTAGTTCTAGGAGTCAGTTTGCAGGAGGTACTTGACACTCTCAAACCAGCCCAAGTGGGCACTGCTGCCAGTTTGGTCCTTGGAGGCATCCTGCACAATGCGGAATTTTTTTAGCTAGAAGGCTGCTACGAGCTACAGGCCCTGGAAAAGCAACACCGCCCCTTTTCCTAAATAAAACAAGACTCACCAACTCTGGTTCTAGGTGTCAGTTTGCAGGAGGTACTTGGCACTCCCAAACCAGCCAGAGTTGGCACTGATGCCAGCTTTGTCCTTGGAGGCATACTGCGCAATGCGGAATTTTAGGAGCCAGAAGGCTGCTTAGAGCCACAGGCCCTGGATTATCAATGCTGCCCCTTTCCCTGGAAACAAAGCTCACTAACCCTGGTTCATGGTGTCAGATTGCAGGAGGTACTTGGCACTCTCAAACCAGCCAGAGTTGGCACTGGTGCCAGCTTGGTCCTGGGAGGCATCCTGCGCAATGCCGAATTTTAGGAGAGAGTAGGCTGCGCGGAGCCACAGGCCCTGGAAAAAATAACGCTTCCCCTTTTCCCTGGAAACATAGCTCGCCAAACCTGGTTCTAGGTTTCAGATTGAAGGAGGTACTTGGCTCTCTCAAACCAGCCCAAGTGGGCCCTGGTGCCCGCTTGGTCCTTGGAGGCATCCTGCGCAATGTGGAATTTTAGCAGCCAGAAGCCTGCTCTGAGCCACAGGCCCTGGAACAAAATCTTTGCCACATTTCCCAGGTTTGTAAAACTCACCATCCCTAGTTTTGGGAGTCAGTTTGCAGGAGGTACTTGGCACTCTCAAACCAGCCCAAGCTGGCACTGGAGCCACCTTGCGTCTGTTAGGCATCCTGCGCAATGCGGAATTTAAGGAGCCAGAAGGCTGCTCTGAGTCACAAGACCTGGAACATCAACGCAACGCTGCACCTGTTTCCTGGAAGCAAGATTCACCAACCCTGCTTCTTGGAGTCAGTTTTCAGAAGGTACTTGGCACTCTCAAACCAGCCTGACTTGGCACTGGTGCCAGCTTGGTCTTGGGAGGCATCCTGCGCAATGCCGAATTTTAGGAGCCAGAAGACTGCTCCGAGTACCAGGCCCTGGAACACCAACAACGCCAGTTTTCATGGAGAAACAAGACGCACCAAAACTGGTTCTAGGTGTAAGTTTGCAGGAGGTACTTGGCACTCTCAAACCAGCCCAAATTGGCACTTGTGCCAGCTTAGTCCTGGAAGGCATCCTGCACAATGAGGAATTTTAGGAGCCAGAAGGCTGTTCAGAGTCACAAGCCCTGGAACACCAACGCAACGCTGCCCGTTTTCCCTGGAAAATAGACTCACCAACCCTGGTTCATGGTGTCAGTTTGCAGGAGGTACTTGGCACTCTCAAACCAGAGTTGGCAGTGGTGCCAGCTTGGTCCGGGGAGGCATCCTGCACAATGCAGAATTTTAGGAGCCAGAAGGCTGCTTTGAGCCACAAACCCTGGAACAAAATCTTTGCCCCATTTCCCAGGTTTGGAAAACTCACAAACCCTAGTTGTAGGAGTCAGTTTGCAGGAGGTACTTGGCACTCTCAAACCAGCCCAAGCTGGCACTGCTCCCAGCTTGTGTTTGTGAGGCATCCTGCGCAATGTGGAATTTTAGGAGAGAGTAGGATGCTCCGAGCCAGAGGCCCTGGAACAACCAACACTGCCCCTTTTCCCTTGAAACATAGCTCACAAACCCTGGTACTATGTTTCAGATTGCAGAAGGCACTTGGCACTCTAAAACCAGCGCAAGTCGGCACTGGTTTCCCCATGGTCCTGGAAGGCATCCTGCGCAATGCGGAATTTTAGAAGGTAGAGGGTTGCTCTGATCCACAAGCTCTGGAATAACAACGATGCCCCTTTTCCCTGGAAACAAGACTCCCCAACCCTGTTTGTAAAAATGAGTTTGCAGGTGGTACTTGGCACTCTCAAACCAGTCCAAGTTTGCACTGGTGCCAGGCTGGTCCTGGGAGGCATCCTGCGCAATGCGGAATTTTAGGAGCCAAAAGGCTGCTCTGAGCCACAAGCCGTGGAAGAAAATCTTTGCCCCATTTCCCAGGTTTGTAAAACTCACCAACCCTAGTTCAAGGAGTCAGTTTGCAAGAGATACTTGGCACTCTCAAAACAGCGAGAGTTGGCACTGGTGCCAGCTTGGGTCTGGGAGGCATCCTGCGCAATGCGGAATTTTAGGATAGAGTAGGCAGCTCTGAGCCACAAGCCCTGGAACCAAAACTTTGCCCCATTTCCCAGGTTTGTAAATTTCACCAACCCTAGTTCAAGGAGTCAGTTTGCAGGAGGTACTTGGCACTCTAAAACCAGCCCGAGATGGCACTGGTGCCAGCTTGGTCCTGGGAGGCATCCTGCGCAATGCGGAATTTTAGGAGAGAGAAGGCTGCTCTGAGCCACAAGCCCTGGAACAAAAACTTTGCCCCATTTCCCAGGTTTGTAAAACTCACTAACCCTAGTTCAAGGAGTCAGTTTGCAGGAGGTACTTGGCAATCTCAAACAAGCCCAAGTTGGCACTGCTGCAAGCTTGGGTCAGGGAGGCCTCCTTCGCAATGCGGAATTTTAGGAGAAAGTGGGATGCTCCCACCCATAGGCCCTGAAAAAACCAAAGCTGCCCTCTTTCCCTGGAAACATAGCTTACCAACCCTGGTTCTAGGTTTCAGATTGCAGGAGGTACTTGGCACTTTCAAACCAGCCCAAGTGGGCACTGGTGCCAGCTTGGTCCTGGGAGGCATCCTGCACAATGCAGGATTTTATGAGCCAGAAGGTTGCTCTGAGCCACAGGCCCTGGATCACCAATGCTGCCCCTTTCCCTGGAAACAAAGCTCACTAGCCCTGGTTCATGTTGTCAGTTTGCAGGAGGTACTTGGCACTCTCAAACCAGCCCAAGTTGGCACTGGTGCCAGCTTGGTCCTGGGAGGCATCCTGCGCAATGCGGAATTTTAGGAGCCAGAAGGCTGCTCCGAGCCACAAGCCCTGGAACACCAACGCAACGCTGCCCGTTTTCCCTGGAAACAAGACTCACCAAGCCTGATTCCTGGTGTCAGTTTGCAGGAGGTACTTGGCTCTCTCAATCCAGCCCAAGTTTGCACTGGTGCCAGCTGGTCCTGGGAGGCATCCTGCGCAATGCCGAATTTTAGGAGCCAGAAGGCTACTCCGAGCCACAAGCCCTGGAACACCAACGCAACGCTGCCCCTTTTCCCTGGAAACATAGCTCAGCAACCCTGGTACTAGTTTTCAGATTGCAGGAGGTACTTGGCACTCCAAAACCAGCCCGAGATGGCACTGGTGCCAGCTTGGGTCTGGGAGGCATCGTGCCCAATGCGGAATTTTTTGTGCCAGAAGGCTGCTCAGAGCCACAGGCCCTGGAACAAAAACACCGCACGTTTCCTGGAGAAACAAGACTCACCAACCCTGGTTCTAGGTTTCATATTGCAGGACGTACTTGGCACTCTCAAAACAGCCTGACTTGGCACTGGTGCCAGCTTGGTCCTGAAGGCATCCTGCACAAGGCAGAATTTTAGGAGCCAGAAGGCTGCTCAGAGCCACAGGCCTTGGATCAACAATGCTGCCCCTTTCCCTGTAAACAAAGCTCAATAGCCCTGGTTCATGGTGTCAGATTGCAGGAGGTACTTGGCACTCTCAAACCAGCCACAGTTGGCACTGGTGCCAGCTTGCCTCTGGGAGGCGTCCTGCGCAATGCGGAATTTTAGGAGCCAGAATGCTGCTCTGAGCCACAAGCCCTGGAACAGCAACACAATGCTGCACCTTTTTCCTGGAAGCAGAACTCACCAACCCTGGTTCTTGGAGTCAGTTTGCAGGAGGTACTTGGCACTCTCAAACCAGCCAGAGTTTCCACTGGTGCCACCTTGCCTCTGGGAGGCGTCCTGCACAACGCGGAATTTGAGGAGCCGGAAGGCTGCTCTGAGCCACAAGCCCTGGAACAACCAACGCTACACCTATTTCCTGGAAGCAAGACTTACCATCCCTAATTCTAGGAGTCAGTTTGCAGGAGGTACTTTGCAGTCTCAAACCACCCTGACTTTGCACTGGTGCCAGTTTGGTGCTGGGAGGCATCATGCGCAATGAAGTATTTTAGGAGAGAGTTGACTGCTCGGAGCCACAGGCCCTCGAACAAACAACGCTGCCTCATTTCCATAGAAACATCGCACACCAAAGGTGGTTCCAGGGGTCAGTTTGCAGGAGATACTTGGAACTTTCAAACCAGCCAGAGTTGTCACTGGTGCCGGCTTGGTCCTGGGAGGCATCCTGCGCAATGCGGAATTTTAGGAGCCAGAAGGCTGCTCTGAGCCACAAGCCCTGGAACAAAGTCTTTGCCCCATTTCCCAGGTAGGGAAAACTCACCAACCCTAGTTCGAGGAGTCAGTTTACAGGAGGTACTTGGCACTCTCAAACCACCCAGAGTTGGCACTGCTGCCAGCTTGGTCCTGGGAGGCATCTTGCACAATGCGGAATTTTAGGAGCCAGAAGGCTGCTCTGAGCAAAAAGCCCTGGAACACAAACGCAACGCTGCACCTTTTTCTTGGAAGCAAGACTCACCAAGCCTGGTTCTTGGAGTCAGTTTTCAGGAGGTACTTGGCACTCTCAATCCAGCCCAAGTTGGCAATGGTGCCAGCTTGGTCCTGAGAGGCAGCCTTCACAATA
>NC_066338.1:1336375-1356898 GCF_022539315.1 Serinus canaria
AACCAGGGTTAGTGAGTCTTGTTTCTCCAGGAAAGCGGGCAGTGTTTGTGTTCTAGGGCCCGGTACTCGGAGCAGCATTCTGGTTCCTAAAATTCCGCATTGGGCAGGAGGCCTCCAAGGAGCAAGCTGGCATCAGTGCCAAATCTGGCTGGATTGATAGTGCCAAGTACCTCCTGCATACTGACACCATGAACCAAGGTTGGTGAGACTTGTTTCCAGGGAAAAGGGGCAGCGTTGCTTTGGTGTTCCAGGGCTTGTGGCTTGGAGCAGCCTTCTGGTTCCTAAAATTCCGCATTGTGCAGGATGCCTTCAAGGACAAAGCTGGCACTAGTGCCAACTCTGGATGGATTGAGAGTGCCAAGTACCTCCTGCAAACGGACACCATGGACCAGGGTTAGTGAGTCTTTTTTCCTGGGAAAAGGGCAGCATTTGTGTTCCATGGCCTGTGGCTCAGAGCAGCCTTCTGGCACCTAAAATTCCGCATTTTGCAGGATGCCTGCCAGGACCAAGCTGGCACCAGTGCAAAATTGGGCTGGTTTGAGAGTGCCAAGTACCTCCTGAAAACTGACACCTAGAACCAGAGTTGGTGGGTCTTGTTTCGTCAGGAAAACAGGCGGTGTTGGAGTTCCAGGGCCTGACGCTCTGAGCAGCCTACTCTCTCCTAAAATTCCGCATTGAGCAGGATGCCTCCCACGACCAAGCTGGCACCAGTGCCAACTTGGGCTGGTTTGAGAGTGCCAACTACCTCCTGAAAACTGACTCCTAGAAACAGGGTTGGTGCGTCTTTTTTCTTCAGGAAAACGGGCGGTGTTTTGTTTCAGAGCTTGTGGCTCTGAGCAGCCTTCTGGCTCAGAAAATGCCTCATTGTGCAGGATGCCTCCAAGGACCAAGCTGGCACCAGTGCGAAATCTGGCTGGATTGAGAGTGCCAAGTACTTCCTGCAAACTGACACCATGAGCAGGGTTGGTGATTCTTGTTTCCAGGGAAAACGGCCAGGGTTGCGTTGGTGTTCCAGGGTTTTTATCTTGGAGCAGCCTTCTGTCTCCTAAAATTCCGCATTTTGCAGGATGCCTTCCAGGAGTAAGTTGGCACAAGTGCCATCTTGGCCTGGATTGAGAGTGCCAAGTACCTCCTGAAAACTGACCCCTAGAACCAGGGTTGGTGCGTCTTGTTTCTCCAGGAAAACGGGCGTTGTTGGTGTTCCAGGGCCTGGTGCTCGGAGCAGCCTTCTGGCTCCTATAATTCCGCATTGTGCAGGATGCCTCCCAGGACAAAGCTGGCACCATTGCCAACTCTGGCTGGTTTGAGAGTGCAAAGTACCTCCTGAAAACTGACTCCTAGATCTAGGTTTGGTGAGTTTTACAAACCTGGGAAATGGGGCAAAGATTTCGTTACAGGGCCTGTGGCTAAGAGCAGCCTTCTGGCTCCTAAAATTCGGCATTGCGCATAAGGCCTCCAAGGACTATGCTGGCACCAGTGCCAAGTCTGGCTGGATGGAGAGTGCCAAGTACCTCCTGCAATCTGACACCATTGAACAGTGCTGATGAGTCTTGTTTCCAGGGAAAATGGGCAGCGTTGCGTTGGTGTTTCAGGGCCTGTGGCTCAGAGCAGCCTTCTGGCTCCTAAAATTTCGCATTGCGCAGGAGGCCTTCCAGGACTAAGCTGGCACCAGTGGAAACTTGGGCTGGTTTGAGAGTGCCTAGTACCTCTTGCAATCTGACACCATGAACCAGCGTTACTGAGATTTGTTTCCAGAGAAAGGGGCAGCATTGGTGATTAAGGGCCTCTGGCTAAGAGCAGCCTTCTGGCTCCTAAAATTTTGTATTGTGCAGGATGCCTCCATAGACCAAGCTGGCACCCGTGCCAACTTGGGCTTGTATGATAGTGCCAAGTACATCCTTAAAATTGACCCCTAGGTCCAGAGTTCGTGAGTCTTGTTTCGTCAGGAAAACGGGCAGTGTTTGTGTTCCAGGGCCTGTGGCTCGGAGCAGCCTACTCTCTCCTAAAATTCTGCCTTGCGCAGGATGCCTCCCAGACCCAAGCTGCCAGCAGTGCAAACCTGGGCTTGTTTGAGAGTGCCAAGTACCTCCTGCAAACTGACTCCTTGAACTAGGGTTGGTGAGTTTTCCAAACCTGGGAAATGGGGCAAAGATTTTGTTCCAGGGCTTGTGGCTCAGAGCAGCCTTCTGGCTCCTAAAATTCCGCATTGCGCAGGATGCCTCCCACGACCAAGCTAGCACCAGTGCCAACTTGGGCTGGTTTGAGAGTGCCAAGTACTTCCTGAAAACTGAAGCCTAGAACCAGGGTTGGTGCATCTTGATTCTTCAGGAAAACGGGCAGTGTTGGTGTTGCCAGGCCTGTGGCTCTGAGCAGCCTTCTGGCTCAAAATATTCGGCATTGCGCAGGATGCCTCCAAGGACCAAGCTGGCACCAGTGCCAACTCTGGCTGGATTGAGAGTGCCAAGTACCTCCTGCAAACTGACTCCCTGAACCAGGGTTGGTGAGTCTTATTTCCAGGGAAAACGGGCAGCCTTGCGTTGGTGTTTCAGGGCTTTGGCTCAGAGTAGCCTTCTGGCTCAAAAAATTCCGCATTTTGCAGGATGCCTTCCAGGATTAAGCTGGCACCAGTGGAAACTTGGGCTGGTTTGAGAGTGCCTAGTACCTCTTGCAATCTGACACCATGAACCAGGATTAGTCAGCTTTGTCTCCAGGGAAAGGGGCAGCATTTGTGATCCAGGGCCTGTGGCTCAGAGCAGCCTTCTGGCTCCCAAAATTCAGCCTTGTGAAGGATGCCTCCCAGGACTAAGCTGGCATCAGTGCCAACTTGGTCTGGTTTGAGAGTGCCAAGTACCTTCTGAAAACTGAGCCCAAGAACCAGTGTTGGTGCGCCTTGTTTCTCCAGTAATAGGGCGTTTTTGGTGTTCCAGGGCCTGTGGCTCGGAGCAGCCTTCTAGCTCAAAAAATTCAGCATTGCGCAGGATGCCTCCCAGGACAAAGCTGGCAGCAGTGCTAAATTGGGCTTGTTTAAGAGTGCCAAGTACCTCCTGCAAACTGACTTCTAGAACTAGGGTTGGTGAGTTTCACAAACCTAGGAAATGGGGCAAAGATTTGGTTCCAGGGCTTGCGGCTCTGAGCAGCCTTCTGGCTTCTAAAATTCCGCATTGCGCAGGATGCCTCCCAGGACCAAGCTGGCACCAGTGCCAACTTGGGCTGTATTGAGAGTGCCAAGAACATCCTGAAAACTGACACCAAGGACCGGGGATGGTGCTTCTTTTTCTCCAGGAAAACGGGCGTTGTTGGTGTTCCAGGGCTGTGTACTCGGAGCAGCCTTCTGGCTCCTAAAATTCTGCATTGCGCAGGAGGCCTCCCAGGATCAAGATGGCAGCAGTGCCATCTTGGGCTGGTTTGAGAGTGCCAATTACCTCCTGCAATCTGAAACCTGGAACCAGGGTTGGTGAGTTTTACAAACCGGGGAAATGGGGCTAAGGTTTTTCCAGGGCTGGTGGCTCAGAGCAGCCTTCTGGCTCCTAAAATTCTGCATTGTGCAGGATGCCTCCCAGGACCAAGCTGGCAGCTGTGCCAACTTGGGCTGTTTTGAGAGTGCCAAGTACATCCTGAAAACTGACACCTAGAACCAGGGATGGTGCGTCTTTTTCTCCAGGAAAACGGGTGTTGTTGGTGTTCCAGGGCTGTGTACTCGGAGCAGCCTTCTGGCTCAAAAAATTCTGTATTGTGAAGAATACCTCCCAGGACCAAGCTGGCACAATTGCCAAGACAGGCTGGTTTGAGGGTGCCAAGTACCCCCTGAAAACTGACTCCAAGAACCATAGTTGCTGAGTCTTGCTTCCAGAATAAAAAGGTGCAGCGTTTCGTTGGTGTTCCAGGGCTTGTGGCTCGGAGCTGCTTTCTGGCTCCTAAAATTCCGCATTGTGCAGGATGTCTCCCAGGACCAAGCTGGCACCAATGCCCATTTGGGCTTGTTTGAGAGTGCCAAGTACCTCCTGCAAACTGACTCCTAGAATTAGGGTTGGTGAGTTTTACAAACCTGGGAAAAAGGGCAAAGATTTTGTTCTAGAGTCTGAGGCTCAGAGCAGCCTTCTGGCTCATAAAATTCCGTATTGCGCAGGATGCCTCCCAGGACCAAGCTGGCACCAGTGCCCTCTTGGGCTGGTTTGAGGGTGCCAAGTACCTCCTGAAATCTGAAACCTAGAACCAGGCTTGGTGAGCTACGTTTCCAGGGAAAAGGGGAAGCGTTGATTATTCCAGGGCCTGTGGACCGGAGCAGCCATCTCTCTGCTAAAATTCCGCATTGCGCAGGATGCCTCCCAGACCCAAGCTGGCAGCAGTGCCAACTTGGGCTTGTTTGATAGTGCCAAGTACCTCCTGCAAACTGACTCCTAGATCTAAGATTGCTGAGTTTTCCAAACCTGGGAAAAGGGGAAAAGATTTTGTTCCAGGGCCTGTGGCTCAGAGCAGCCTTTTGGCTCCTAAAATTCTGCATTGCGCAGGATGCCTCCCAGGACCAAGCTGGCACCAGTGCCAACTTGGGCTGTTTTGAGAGTGCCAAGTACCTCCTGCAATCTGAAACCTAGAACCACGGTTGGTGAGTTTTACAAACCTGGGAAATGGGGCAAAGATTTCGTTACAGGGCCTGTGGCTAAGAGCAGCCTTCTGGCTCCTAAAATTCGGCATTGTGCATAAGGCCTCCAAGGACTATGCTGGCACCAGTGCCAAGTCTGGCTGGATGGAGAGTGCCAAGTACCTCCTGCAATCTGACACCATTGAACAGTGCTGATGAGTCTTGTTTCCAGGGAAAATGGGCAGCGTTGCGTTGGTGTTTCAGGGCCTGTGGCTCAGAGCAGCCTTCTGGCTCCTAAAATTTCGCATTGCGCAGGAGGCCTTCCAGGACTAAGCTGGCACCAGTGGAAACTTGGGCTGGTTTGAGAGTGCCTAGTACCTCTTGCAATCTGACACCATGAACCAGCGTTTCTGAGATTTGTTTCCAGAGAAAGGGGCAGCATTGGTGATTAAGGGCCTCTGGCTAAGAGCAGCCTTCTGGCTCCTAAAATTTTGTATTGTGCAGGATGCCTCCATAGACCAAGCTGGCACCCGTGCCAACTTGGGCTTGTATGATAGTGCCAAGTACATCCTTAAAATTGACCCCTAGGTCCAGAGTTCGTGAGTCTTGTTTCGTCAGGAAAACGGGCAGTGTTTGTGTTCCAGGGCCTGTGGCTCGGAGCAGCCTACTCTCTCCTAAAATTCTGCCTTGCGCAGGATGCCTCCCAGACCCAAGCTGCCAGCAGTGCAAACCTGGGCTTGTTTGAGAGTGCCAAGTACCTCCTGCAAACTGACTCCTTGAACTAGGGTTGGTGAGTTTTCCAAACCTGGGAAATGGGGCAAAGATTTTGTTCCAGGGCTTGTGGCTCAGAGCAGCCTTCTGGCTCCTAAAATTCCGCATTGCGCAGGATGCCTCCCACGACCAAGCTAGCACCAGTGCCAACTTGGGCTGGTTTGAGAGTGCCAAGTACTTCCTGAAAACTGAAGCCTAGAACCAGGGTTGGTGCATCTTGATTCTTCAGGAAAACGGGCGGTGTTGGTGTTGCCAGGCCTGTGGCTCTGAGCAGCCTTCTGGCTCAAAATATTCGGCATTGCGCAGGATGCCTCCAAGGACCAAGCTGGCACCAGTGCCAACTCTGGCTGGATTGAGAGTGCCAAGTACCTCCTGCAAACTGACTCCCTGAACCAGGGTTGGTGAGTCTTATTTCCAGGGAAAACGGGCAGCCTTGCGTTGGTGTTTCAGGGCTTTGGCTCAGAGTAGCCTTCTGGCTCAAAAAATTCCGCATTTTGCAGGATGCCTTCCAGGATTAAGCTGGCACCAGTGGAAACTTGGGCTGGTTTGAGAGTGCCTAGTACCTCTTGCAATCTGACACCATGAACCAGGATTAGTCAGCTTTGTCTCCAGGGAAAGGGGCAGCATTTGTGATCCAGGGCCTGTGGCTCAGAGCAGCCTTCTGGCTCCCAAAATTCAGCCTTGTGAAGGATGCCTCCCAGGACTAAGCTGGCATCAGTGCCAACTTGGTCTGGTTTGAGAGTGCCAAGTACCTTCTGAAAACTGAGCCCAAGAACCAGTGTTGGTGCGCCTTGTTTCTCCAGTAATAGGGCGTTTTTGGTGTTCCAGGGCCTGTGGCTCGGAGCAGCCTTCTAGCTCAAAAAATTCAGCATTGCGCAGGATGCCTCCCAGGACAAAGCTGGCAGCAGTGCTAAATTGGGCTTGTTTAAGAGTGCCAAGTACCTCCTGCAAACTGACTTCTAGAACTAGGGTTGGTGAGTTTCACAAACCTAGGAAATGGGGCAAAGATTTGGTTCCAGGGCTTGCGGCTCTGAGCAGCCTTCTGGCTTCTAAAATTCCGCATTGGGCAGGATGCCTCCCAGGACCAAGCTGGCACCAGTGCCAACTTGGGCTGTATTGAGAGTGCCAAGAACATCCTGAAGACTGACACCAAGGACCGGGGATGGTGCTTCTTTTATCTCCAGGAAAACGGGCGTTGTTGGTGTTCCAGGGCTGTGTACTCTGAGCAGCCTTCTGGCTCCTAAAATTCTGCATTGCGCAGGAGGCCTCCCAGGATCAAGATGGCAGCAGTGCCATCTTGGGCTGGTTTGAGAGTGCCAATTACCTCCTGCAATCTGAAACCTGGAACCAGGGTTGGTGAGTTTTACAAACCTGGGAAATGGGGCAAAGTTTTTGTTCCAGGGCTGGTGGCTCAGAGCAGCCTTCTGGCTCAAAAAATTCTGCATTGCACAGGAGGCCTCCCAGACGCAAGCTGTCACCAGTGCCAAATCTGGCTGGTTTGAGAGTGCCAAGTACCTCCTTCAATCTGAAACCTGGAAGCAGGTGTGGTGAGCTATGTTTCCAGAGAAAAGGGGCAGCGTTGTTTGTTTCAGGGCCTGTGGCTCGGAGCATCCTACTCTCTCCTGAAATTCCGCATTGTACAGGATGCCTCGCAGACCCAAGCTGGCAGCAGTGCCAACTTGGGCTTGTTTGAGAGTGCCAAGTACCTCCTGCAAACTGACCCTTAGAACCAGGGTTGGTGAGTCTTGTTTCTCAAGGAAAACGGGCGGTGTTTGTGTTCCAAGGCTTGTGGCTCGGAGCAGCCTTCTGGCTCAAAAAATTTGGCATTGCGCTGGATGCATCCCGGACGCAAGCTGGAACCAGTGCCAACTTGGGCTGGTTTGAGAGAGCCAAATACATCCTACAATCTGAAACCTAGAACCAGGTTTGGTGAGCTATGTTTCCAGAGAAAAGGGGCAGCGTTGTTTGTTTCAGGGCCTGTGGCTCGGAGCATCCTACTCTCTCCTGAAATTCCGCATTTCGCAGGATGCCTCCAAGGACCAAGCTGGCAGCAGTGCCAACTCTGGCTGGATTGAGAACGCCAAGTACCTCCTGCAATCTGGCACCATGGGCCAGGGTTGGTGAGTCTTGTTTCTTCAGGAAAATGGGCAGTGTTGCTTTGGTGTTCCAGGGCCTGAGGCTCGGATCACCTTCTGGCTCAAAAAATTCCGCATTGCGCAGGACGCCTCCCATAGGCAAGCTGGCACCAGTGCCAACTCTGGCTGGTTTGAGAGTGCCAAGTACCTCCTGAAAACTTACCCCCAGAACCACAGTGGATGAGTCTTGTTTCTTCAGGAAAACTGGCGGTGTTAGTGTTCCAGGGCCTGTGGCTCAGAGCAGCTTTCTGGCTCCAAAAATCCCGCATTGTGCAGGAATCCTCCCAGACCCAAGCTGGCAGCAGTGCCAACTTGGGCTTGTTTGAGAGTGACAAGTACCTCCTGCAAACCGACTTCCAGAACTAGGGTTGGTGAGTTTTACAAACCTGGGAAATGGGGCAAAGGTTTTGTTCCAGGGCTTGTGGCTCGGAGCAGCCTTCTGGCTCCTAAAATTCCGCATTGCGCAGGATGCCTCCAAGGACCAAGCTGGCAAAAGTGCCAACTTGGGCTGGTTTGAGAGTACCAAGTACCTCCTGAAAACTGGCACCTAGAACCAGGGTTAGTGAGTCTTGTTTCTCCAGGAAAGCGGGCAGTGTTTGTGTTCTAGGGCCCGGTACTCGGAGCAGCATTCTGGTTCCTAAAATTCCGCATTGGGCAGGAGGCCTCCAAGGAGCAAGCTGGCATCAGTGCCAAATCTGGCTGGATTGATAGTGCCAAGTACCTCCTGCATACTGACACCATGAACCAAGGTTGGTGAGACTTGTTTCCAGGGAAAAGGGGCAGCGTTGCTTTGGTGTTCCAGGGCTTGTGGCTTGGAGCAGCCTTCTGGTTCCTAAAATTCCGCATTGTGCAGGATGCCTTCAAGGACAAAGCTGGCACTAGTGCCAACTCTGGATGGATTGAGAGTGCCAAGTACCTCCTGCAAACGGACACCATGGACCAGGGTTAGTGAGTCTTTTTTCCTGGGAAAAGGGCAGCATTTGTGTTCCATGGCCTGTGGCTCAGAGCAGCCTTCTGGCACCTAAAATTCCGCATTTGCAGGATGCCTCCCAGGACCAAGCTGGCACCAGTGCCAAGTTGGGCTGGTTTGAGAGTGCCAAGTACCTCCTGAAAACTGACACCTAGAACCAGAGTTGGTGGGTCTTGTTTCGTCAGGAAAACAGGCGGTGTTGGAGTTCCAGGGCCTGACGCTCTGAGCAGCCTACTCTCTCCTAAAATTCCGCATTGAGCAGGATGCCTCCCACGACCAAGCTGGCACCAGTGCCAACTTGGGCTGGTTTGAGAGTGCCAAGTACCTCCTGAAAACTGACTCCTAGAAACAGGGTTGGTGCGTCTTTTTCTTCAGGAAAACGGGCGGTGTTTTGTTTCAGAGCTTGTGGCTCTGAGCAGCCTTCTGGCTCAGAAAATGCCTCATTGTGCAGGATGCCTCCAAGGACCAAGCTGGCACCAGTGCCAAATCTGGCTGGATTGAGAGTGCCAAGTACTTCCTGCAAACTGACACCATGAGCAGGGTTGGTGATTCTTGTTTCCAGGGAAAACGGCCAGGGTTGCGTTGGTGTTCCAGGGTTTTTATCTTGGAGCAGCCTTCTGTCTCCTAAAATTCCGCATTTGCAGGATGCCTTCCAGGAGTAAGTTGGCACAAGTGCCATCTTGGCCTGGATTGAGAGTGCCAAGTACCTCCTGAAAACTGACCCCTAGAACCAGGGTTGGTGCGTCTTGTTTCTCCAGGAAAACGGGCGTTGTTGGTGTTCCAGGGCCTGGTGCTCGGAGCAGCCTTCTGGCTCCTATAATTCCGCATTGTGCAGGATGCCTCCCAGGACAAAGCTGGCACCATTGCCAACTCTGGCTGGTTTGAGAGTGCAAAGTACCTCCTGAAAACTGACTCCTAGATCTAGGTTTGGTGAGTTTTACAAACCTGGGAAATGGGGCAAAGATTTCGTTACAGGGCCTGTGGCTAAGAGCAGCCTTCTGGCTCCTAAAATTCGGCATTGCGCATAAGGCCTCCAAGGACTATGCTGGCACCAGTGCCAAGTCTGGCTGGATGGAGAGTGCCAAGTACCTCCTGCAATCTGACACCATTGAACAGTGCTGATGAGTCTTGTTTCCAGGGAAAATGGGCAGCGTTGCGTTGGTGTTTCAGGGCCTGTGGCTCAGAGCAGCCTTCTGGCTCCTAAAATTCACATTGCGCAGGAGGCCTTCCAGGACTAAGCTGGCACCAGTGGAAACTTGGGCTGGTTTGAGAGTGCCTAGTACCTCTTGCAATCTGACACATGAACCAGCGTACTGAGATTGTTTCCAGAGAAAGGGCAGCATTGGTGATTAGGGCCTCTGCTAAGCGCCTTCTGGCCCTAAATTTGTATGTGCAGGATGCCCATAGACAAGTGGCACGTGCCAACTTGGGCTGTATGATAGTGCCAAGTAATCCTTAAAATGACCCTGGCCAGAGTTCGTGAGTCTTGTTCGTCAGGAAAGGCAGTGTTTGTATCCAGGGCCTGGGCTCGGAGCAGCTACTCTCCAAAATTCGCCTTGCGCAGGATGCCTCCCAGACCCAAGCTGCAGCAGTGCAAACCTGGGCTTGTTTGAGAGTGCCAAGTACCTCCTGCAAACTGACTCCTAGAACTAGGATTGGTGAGTTTTACAAACCTGGGAAATGGGGCAAAGATTTTGTTCCAGGGCTTGTGGCTCGGAGCAGCCTTCTGGCTCCTAAAATTCCGCATTGCGCAGGATGCCTCCAAGGACCAAGCTGGCAACAGTGCCAACTTGGGCTGGTTTGAGAGTGCCAAGTACCTCCTGAAAACTGGCACCTAGAACCAGGGTTGGTGAGTCTTGTTTCTCCAGGAAAGCGGGCAGTGTTTGTGTTCCAGGGCCTGGTACTCGGAGCAGCCTTCTGGCTCCTAAAATTCCGCATTGCGCAGGAGGCCTCCAAGGAGCAAGCTGGCATCAGTGCCAAATCTGGCTGGATTGAGAGTGCCAAGTACCTCCTGCAAACTGACACCATGAACCAGGGTTGGTGAGACTTGTTTCCAGGGAAAAGGGCAGCGTTGCGTTGGTGTTCCAGGGCTTGTGGCTCGGAGCAGCCTTCTGGTTCCTAAAAATTCCGCATTGTGCAGGATGCCTTCCAGGACAAGCTGGCACCAGTGCCAACTCTGGCTGGATTGAGAGTGCCAAGTACCTCCTGCAAACGGACACCATGGACCAGGTTAGTGAGTCTTTTTCCAGGGAAAAGGGCAGCATTTGTGTTCCATGGCCTGTGGCTCAGAGCAGCCTTCTGGCACCTAAAATTCCGCATTGTGCAGGATGCCTGCCAGGACCAAGCTGGCACCAGTGCCAAATTGGGCTGGTTTGAGAGTGCCAAGTACCTCCTGAAAACTGACACCTAGAACCAGTGTTGGTGAGTCTTGTTTCGTCAGGAAACAGGGCGTTGTTGGGTTCCAGGGCCTGTGGCTCTGAGCAGCCTTCTCTCCTAAAATTCCGCATTGCGCAGGATGCCTCCCAGACCAAGCTGGCAGCAGTGCAAATTGGGCTTGTTTGAGAGTGCCAAGTACCTCCTGCAAACTGACACCTAGAACTAGGGTTGGTGAGTTTTCCAAACCTGGGAAATGGGGCAAAGTTTTTGTTCCAGGGCTTGTGGCTCAGAGCAGCCTTCTGGCTCTTAAAATTCCGCATTGAGCAGGATGCCTCCCACGACCAAGCTGGCACCAGTGCCAACTTGGGCTGTTTGAGAGTGCCAAGTACCTCCTGAAAACTGACTCCTAGAAACAGGGTTGGTGCGTCTTTTTTCTTCAGGAAAACGGGCGGTGTTTTGTGTTCCAGAGCTTGTGGCTCTGAGCAGCCTTCTGGCTCAGAAAATGCCTCATTGTGCAGGATGCCTCCAAGGACCAAGCTGGCACCAGTGCCAATCTGGCTGGATTGAGAGTGCCAAGTACTTCCTGCAAACTGACACCATGAGCAGGGTTGGTGAGTCTTGTTTCCAGGGAAAACGGCCAGGGTGCGTTGGTGTTCCAGGGTTTGTATCTGGAGCAGCCTTCTGGCTCCTAAAATTCCGCATTGTGCAGGATGCCTCCAGGAGTAAGTTGGCACAGTGCCATCTTGGCCTGGATTGAGAGTGCCAAGTACCTCCTGAAAACTGACCCCTAGAACCAGGGTTGGTGCGTCTTGTTTCTCCAGGAAAACGGGCGTTGTTGGTGTTCCAGGGCCTGGTGCTCGGAGCAGCCTTCTGGCTCCTATAATTCCGCATTGTGCAGGATGCCTCCCAGGACAAAGCTGGCACCATTGCCAACTCTGGCTGGTTTGAGAGTGCAAAGTACCTCCTGAAAACTGACTCCTAGATCTAGGTTTGGTGAGTTTTACAAACCTGGGAAATGGGGCAAAGATTTCGTTACAGGGCCTGTGGCTAAGAGCAGCCTTCTGGCTCCTAAAATTCGGCATTGCGCATAAGGCCTCCAAGGACTATGCTGGCACCAGTGCCAAGTCTGGCTGGATGGAGAGTGCCAAGTACCTCCTGCAATCTGACACCATTGAACAGTGCTGATGAGTCTGTTTCCAGGGAAAATGGGCAGCGTTGCGTTGGTGTTTCAGGGCCTGTGGCTCAGAGCAGCCTTCTGGCTCCTAAAATTCGCATTGCGCAGGAGGCCTTCCAGGACTAAGCTGGCACCAGTGGAAACTTGGGCTGGTTTGAGAGTGCCTAGTACCTCTTGCAATCTGACACCATGAACCAGCGTTACTGAGTTTGTTTCCAGAGAAAGGGGCAGCATTGGTGATTAAGGGCCTCTGGCTAAGAGCAGCCTTCTGGCTCCTAAAATTTGTATTGTGCAGGATGCCTCCAAGACCAAGCTGGCACCAGTGCCAACTTGGGCTGGTTGATAGTGCCAAGTACATCCTGAAAACTGACACCTAGGTCCAGAGTTCGTGAGTCTTGTTTCGTCAGGAAAACGGGCAGTGTTGTGTTCCAGGGCCTGTGGCTCGGAGCAGCCTACTCTCTCCTAAAATTCTGCATTGCGCAGGATGCCTCCCAGACCCAAGCTGGCAGCAGTGCAAACTTGGGCTTGTTTGAGAGTGCCAAGTACCTCCTGCAAACTGACACCTAGAACTAGGGTTGGTGAGTTTTCCAAACCTGGGAAATGGGGCAAAGTTTTGTTCCAGGGCTTGTGGCTCAGAGCAGCCTTCTGGCTCCTAAAATTCCGCATTGAGCAGGATGCCTCCCACGACCAAGCTGGCACCAGTGCCAACTTGGGCTGGTTTGAGAGTGCCAAGTACCTCCTGAAAACTGACACCTAGAAACAGGGTTGGTGCAGTCTTGTTTCTTCAGGAAAACGGGCGGTGTTGTTGTTTCAGAGCCTGTGGCTCTGAGCAGCCTTCTGGCTCAGAAAATGCCGCATTGTGCAGGATGCCTCCAAGGACCAAGCTGGCACCAGTGCCAAATCTGGCTGGATTGAGAGTGCCAAGTACCTCCTGCAAACTGACACCATGACCAGGGTTGGTGAGTCTTGTTTCCAGGGAAAACGGGCAGGGTTGCGTTGGTGTTCCAGGGCTTTTATCTTGGAGCAGCCTTCTGTCTCCTAAAATTCCGCATTTTGCAGGATGCCTTCCAGGAGTAAGTTGGCACAAGTGCCATCTTGGCCTGGATTGAGAGTGCCAAGTACCTCCTGAAAACTGACCCCTAGAACCAGGTTGGTGCGTCTTGTTTCTCCAGGAAAACGGGCAGTTGTTGGTGTTCCAGGGCCTGTGGCTCGGAGCAGCCTTCTGGCTCCTAAATTCCGCATTGTGCAGGATGCCTCCCAGGACAAAGCTGGCACCATTGCCAACTCTGGCTGGTTTGAGAGTGCAAAGTACCTCCTGAAAACTGACTCCTAGATCTAGGTTTGGTGAGTTTTACAAACCTGGGAAATGGGGCAAAGATTTCGTTACAGGGCCTGTGGCTAAGAGCAGCCTTCTGGCTCCTAAAATTCGGCATTGCGCATAAGGCCTCCAAGGACTATGCTGGCACCAGTGCCAAGTCTGGCTGGATGGAGAGTGCCAAGTACCTCCTGCAATCTGACACCATTGAACAGTGCTGATGAGTCTTGTTTCCAGGGAAAATGGGCAGCGTTGCGTTGGTGTTTCAGGGCCTGTGGCTCAGAGCAGCCTTCTGGCTCCTAAAATTTCGCATTGCGCAGGAGGCCTTCCAGGACTAAGCTGGCACCAGTGGAAACTTGGGCTGGTTTGAGAGTGCCTAGTACCTCTTGCAATCTGACACCATGAACCAGCGTTACTGAGATTTGTTTCCAGAGAAAGGGGCAGCATTGGTGATTAAGGGCCTCTGGCTAAGAGCAGCCTTCTGGCTCCTAAAATTTTGTATTGTGCAGGATGCCTCCAAGGACCAAGCTGGCACCAGTGCCAACTCTGGCTGGATTGAGAGTGCCAAGTACATCCTGAAGACTGACACCAAGGACCGGGGATGGTGCTTCTTTTTCTCCAGGAAAACGGGCGTTGTTGGTGTTCCAGGGCTGTGTACTCTGAGCAGCCTTCTCTCCTAAAATTCTGCATTGCGCAGGAGGCCTCCCAGGATCAAGATGGCAGCAGTGCCATCTTGGGCTGGTTTGAGAGTGCCAATTACCTCCTGCAATCTGAAACCTGGAACCAGGGTTGGTGAGTTTTACAAACCTGGGAAATGGGGCAAAGTTTTTGTTCCAGGGCTGGTGGCTCAGAGCAGCCTTCTGGCTCAAAAAATTCTGCATTGCACAGGAGGCCTCCCAGACGCAAGCTGTCACCAGTGCCAAATCTGGCTGGTTTGAGAGTGCCAAGTACCTCCTTCAATCTGAAACCTGGAAGCAGGTTTGGTGAGCTATGTTTCCAGGGAAAAGGGGCAGCGTTGGTTGTTCCAGGGCCTGTGGCTCGGAGCAGCCTACTCTCTCCTAAAATTCTGCATTGTACAGGATGCCTCGCAGACCCAAGCTGGCAGCAGTGCCAACTTGGGCTTGTTTGAGAGTGCCAAGTACCTCCTGCAAACTGACCCTTAGAACCAGGGTTGGTGAGTCTTGTTTCTCAAGGAAAACGGGCGGTGTTTGTGTTCCAAGGCTTGTGGCTCGGAGCAGCCTTCTGGCTCAAAAAATTCGGCATTGCGCAGGATGCATCCCGGACGCAAGCTGGAACCAGTGCCAACTTGGGCTGGTTTGAGAGAGCCAAATACATCCTACAATCTGAAACCTAGAACCAGGTTTGGTGAGCTATGTTTCCAGAGAAAAGGGGCAGCGTTGTTTGTTTCAGGGCCTGTGGCTCGGAGCATCCTACTCTCTCCTGAAATTCCGCATTTCGCAGGATGCCTCCCAGACCCAAGCTGGCAGCAGTGCCAACTTGGGCTTGTTTGAGAGTGCCAAGTACCTCCTGCAATCTGGCACCATGGGCCAGGGTTGGTGAGTCTTGTTTCTTCAGGAAAATGGGCAGTGTTGCTTTGGTGTTCCAGGGCCTGAGGCTCGGATCACCTTCTGGCTCAAAAAATTCCGCATTGCGCAGGACGCCTCCCATAGGCAAGCTGGCACCAGTGCCAACTCTGGCTGGTTTGAGAGTGCCAAGTACCTCCTGAAAACTTACCCCCAGAACCACAGTGGATGAGTCTTGTTTCTTCAGGAAAACTGGCGGTGTTAGTGTTCCAGGGCCTGTGGCTCAGAGCAGCTTTCTGGCTCCAAAAATCCCGCATTGTGCAGGAATCCTCCCAGACCCAAGCTGGCAGCAGTGCCAACTTGGGCTTGTTTGAGAGTGACAAGTACCTCCTGCAAACTGACTCCTAGAACTAAGATTGGTGAGTTTTACAAACCTGGGAAATGGGGCAAAGGTTTTGTTCCAGGGCTTGTGGCTCGGAGCAGCCTTCTGGCTCAAAAAATTCCGCATTGCGCAGGATGCCTCCAAGGACCAAGCTGGCACCATTGCCAACTTGGGCTGTTTTGAGAGTACCAAGTACCTCCTGAAAACTGGCACCTAGAACCAGGGTTAGTGAGTCTTGTTTCTCCAGGAAAGCGGGCAGTGTTTGTGTTCTAGGGCCCGGTACTCGGAGCAGCATTCTGGTTCCTAAAATTCCGCATTGGGCAGGAGGCCTCCAAGGAGCAAGCTGGCATCAGTGCCAAATCTGGCTGGATTGATAGTGCCAAGTACCTCCTGCATACTGACACCATGAACCAAGGTTGGTGAGACTTGTTTCCAGGGAAAAGGGGCAGCGTTGCTTTGGTGTTCCAGGGCTTGTGGCTTGGAGCAGCCTTCTGGTTCCTAAAATTCCGCATTGTGCAGGATGCCTTCAAGGACAAAGCTGGCACTAGTGCCAACTCTGGATGGATTGAGAGTGCCAAGTACCTCCTGCAAACGGACACCATGGACCAGGGTTAGTGAGTCTTTTTCCTGGGAAAAGGGCAGCATTTGTGTTCCATGGCCTGTGGCTCAGAGCAGCCTTCTGGCACCTAAAATTCCGCATTTTGCAGGATGCCTGCCAGGACCAAGCTGGCACCAGTGCAAAATTGGGCTGGTTTGAGAGTGCCAAGTACCTCCTGAAAACTGACACCTAGAACCAGAGTTGGTGAGTCTTGTTTCGTCAGGAAAACAGGCGGTGTTGGAGTTCCAGGGTCTGACGCTCTGAGCAGCCTACTCTCTCCTAAAATTCCGCATTGTGCAGGATGCCTCCCAGACCCAAGCTGGCAGCAGTGTCATCTTGGTCTTGTTTGAGAGTGCCAAGTACCTCCTGCCAACTGACACCTAGAAGTAGGGTTGGTGAGTTTTCCAAACCTGGGAAATGGGGCAAAGTTTTTGTTCCAGGGCTTGTGGCTCACAGCAGCCTTCTGGCTCTTAAAATTCCGCATTGAGCAGGATGCCTCCCACGACCAAGCTGGCACCAGTGCCAACTTGGGCTGGTTTGAGAGTGCCAAGTACCTCCTGAAAACTGACTCCTAGAAACAGGGTTGGTGCGTCATTTTTTCTTCAGGAAAACGGGCGGTGTTTTGTTTCAGAGCTTGTGGCTCTGAGCAGCCTTCTGGCTCAGAAAATGCCTCATTGTGCAGGATGCCTCCAAGGACCAAGCTGGCACCAGTGCCAAATCTGGCTGGATTGAGAGTGCCAAGTACTTCCTGCAAACTGACACCATGAGCAGGGTTGGTGATTCTTGTTTCCAGGGAAAACGGCCAGGGTTGCGTTGGTGTTCCAGGGTTTTTATCTTGGAGCAGCCTTCTGTCTCCTAAAATTCCGCATTTTGCAGGATGCCTTCCAGGAGTAAGTTGGCACAAGTGCCATCTTGGCCTGGATTGAGAGTGCCAAGTACCTCCTGAAAACTGACCCCTAGAACCAGGTTGGTGCGTCTTGTTTCTCCAGGAAAACGGGCGTTGTTGGTGTTCCAGGGCCTGGTGCTCGGAGCAGCCTTCTGGCTCCTATAATTCCGCATTGTGCAGGATGCCTCCCAGGACAAAGCTGGCACCATTGCCAACTCTGGCTGGTTTGAGAGTGCAAAGTACCTCCTGAAAACTGACTCCTAGATCTAGGTTTGGTGAGTTTTACAAACCTGGGAAATGGGGCAAAGATTTCGTTACAGGGCCTGTGGCTAAGAGCAGCCTTCTGGCTCCTAAAATTCGGCATTGCGCATAAGGCCTCCAAGGACTATGCTGGCACCAGTGCCAAGTCTGGCTGGATGGAGAGTGCCAAGTACCTCCTGCAATCTGACACCATTGAACAGTGCTGATGAGTCTTGTTTCCAGGGAAAATGGGCAGCGTTGCTTTGGTGTTCCAGGGCCTGAGGCTCGGATCACCTTCTGGCTCAAAAAATTCCGCATTGCGCAGGACGCCTCCCATAGGCAAGCTGGCACCAGTGCCAACTCTGGCTGGTTTGAGAGTGCCAAGTACCTCCTGAAAACTTACCCCCAGAACCACAGTGGATGAGTCTTGTTTCTTCAGGGAAACTGGCGGTGTTAGTGTTCCAGGGCCTGTGGCTCAGAGCAGCTTTCTGGCTCCAAAAATCCCGCATTGTGCAGGAATCCTCCCAGACCCAAGCTGGCAGCAGTGCCAACTTGGGCTTGTTTGAGAGTGACAAGTACCTCCTGCAAACTGACTCCTAGAACTAAGATTGGTGAGTTTTACAAACCTGGGTAATGGGGCAAAGGTTTTGTTCCAGGGCTTGTGGCTCGGAGCAGCCTTCTGGCTCCTAAAATTCCGCATTGCGCAGGATGCCTCCAAGGACCAAGCTGGCAAAAGTGCCAACTTGGGCTGGTTTGAGAGTACCAAGTACCTCCTGAAAACTGGCACCTAGAACCAGGGTTAGTGAGTCTTGTTTCTCCAGGAAAGCGGGCAGTGTTTGTGTTCTAGGGCCCGGTACTCGGAGCAGCATTCTGGTTCCTAAAATTCCGCATTGGGCAGGAGGCCTCCAAGGAGCAAGCTGGCATCAGTGCCAAATCTGGCTGGATTGATAGTGCCAAGTACCTCCTGCATACTGACACCATGAACCAAGGTTGGTGAGACTTGTTTCCAGGGAAAAGGGGCAGCGTTGCTTTGGTGTTCCAGGGCTTGTGGCTTGGAGCAGCCTTCTGGTTCCTAAAATTCCGCATTGTGCAGGATGCCTTCAAGGACAAAGCTGGCACTAGTGCCAACTCTGGATGGATTGAGAGTGCCAAGTACCTCCTGCAAACGGACACCATGGACCAGGGTTAGTGAGTCTTTTTTCCTGGGAAAAGGGCAGCATTTGTGTTCCATGGCCTGTGGCTCAGAGCAGCCTTCTGGCACCTAAAATTCCGCATTTTGCAGGATGCCTGCCAGGACCAAGCTGGCACCAGTGCAAATTGGGCTGGTTTGAGAGTGCCAAGTACCTCCTGAAAACTGACACCTAGAACCAGAGTTGGTGAGTCTTGTTTCGTCAGGAAAACAGGCAGTGTTGGAGTTCCAGGGCCTGACGCTCTGAGCAGCCTACTCTCTCCTAAAATTCCGCATTGTGCAGGATGCCTCCCAGACCCAAGCTGGCAGCAGTGCCAACTTGGGCTAGTTTGAGAGTGCCAAGTACCTCCTGCCAACTGACACCTAGAAGTAGGGTTGGTGAGTTTTCCAAACCTGGGAAATGGGGCAAAGTTTTTGTTCCTGGGCTTGTGGCTCACAGCAGCCTTCTGGCTCTTAAAATTCCGCATTGAGCAGGATGCCTCCCACGACCAAGCTGGCACCAGTGCCAACTTGGGCTGGTTTGAGAGTGCCAAGTACCTCCTGAAAACTGACTCCTAGAAACAGGGTTGGTGCGTCTTTTTTCTTCAGGAAAACGGGTGGTGTTTTGTTTCAGAGCTTGTGGCTCTGAGCAGCCTTCTGGCTCAGAAAATGCCTCATTGTGCAGGATGCCTCCAAGGACCAAGCTGGCACCAGTGCCAAATCTGGCTGGATTGAGAGTGCCAAGTACTTCCTGCAAACTGACACCATGAGCAGGGTTGGTGATTCTTGTTTCCAGGGAAAACGGCCAGGGTTGCGTTGGTGTTCCAGGGTTTTTATCTTGGAGCAGCCTTCTGTCTCCTAAAATTCCGCATTTTGCAGGATGCCTTCCAGGAGTAAGTTGGCACAAGTGCCATCTTGGCCTGGATTGAGAGTGCCAAGTACCTCCTGAAAACTGACCCCTAGAACCAGGGTTGGTGCGTCTTGTTTCTCCAGGAAAACGGGCGTTGTTGGTGTTCCAGGGCCTGGTGCTCGGAGCAGCCTTCTGGCTCCTATAATTCCGCATTGTGCAGGATGCCTCCCAGGACAAAGCTGGCACCATTGCCAACTCTGGCTGGTTTGAGAGTGCAAAGTACCTCCTGAAAACTGACTCCTAGATCTAGGTTTGGTGAGTTTTACAAACCTGGGAAATGGGGCAAAGATTTCGTTACAGGGCCTGTGGCTAAGAGCAGCCTTCTGGCTCCTAAAATTCGGCATTGCGCATAAGGCCTCCAAGGACTATGCTGGCACCAGTGCCAAGTCTGGCTGGATGGAGAGTGCCAAGTACCTCCTGCAATCTGACACCATTGAACAGTGCTGATGAGTCTTGTTTCCAGGGAAAATGGGCAGCGTTGCGTTGGTGTTTCAGGGCCTGTGGCTCAGAGCAGCCTTCTGGCTCCTAAAATTTCGCATTGCGCAGGAGGCCTTCCAGGACTAAGCTGGCACCAGTGGAAACTTGGGCTGGTTTGAGAGTGCCTAGTACCTCTTGCAATCTGACACCATGAACCAGCGTTACTGAGATTTGTTTCCAGAGAAAGGGGCAGCATTGGTGATTAAGGGCCTCTGGCTAAGAGCAGCCTTCTGGCTCCTAAAATTTTGTATTGTGCAGGATGCCTCCATAGACCAAGCTGGCACCCGTGCCAACTTGGGCTTGTATGATAGTGCCAAGTACATCCTTAAAATTGACCCCTAGGTCCAGAGTTCGTGAGTCTTGTTTCGTCAGGAAAACGGGCAGTGTTTGTGTTCCAGGGCCTGTGGCTCGGAGCAGCCTACTCTCTCCTAAAATTCTGCCTTGCGCAGGATGCCTCCCAGACCCAAGCTGCCAGCAGTGCAAACCTGGGCTTGTTTGAGAGTGCCAAGTACCTCCTGCAAACTGACTCCTTGAACTAGGGTTGGTGAGTTTTCCAAACCTGGGAAATGGGGCAAAGATTTTGTTCCAGGGCTTGTGGCTCAGAGCAGCCTTCTGGCTCCTAAAATTCCGCATTGCGCAGGATGCCTCCCACGACCAAGCTAGCACCAGTGCCAACTTGGGCTGGTTTGAGAGTGCCAAGTACTTCCTGAAAACTGAAGCCTAGAACCAGGGTTGGTGCATCTTGATTCTTCAGGAAAACGGGCGGTGTTGGTGTTGCCAGGCCTGTGGCTCTGAGCAGCCTTCTGGCTCAAAATATTCGGCATTGCGCAGGATGCCTCCAAGGACCAAGCTGGCACCAGTGCCAACTCTGGCTGGATTGAGAGTGCCAAGTACCTCCTGCAAACTGACTCCCTGAACCAGGGTTGGTGAGTCTTATTTCCAGGGAAAACGGGCAGCCTTGCGTTGGTGTTTCAGGGCTTTGGCTCAGAGTAGCCTTCTGGCTCAAAAATTCCGCATTT